>NC_134357.1:577038327-577167348 GCF_048569485.1 Anomaloglossus baeobatrachus | reverse complement strand
GGGCAGCCCGTAGCTGCCTGCTGTACCTGGCTAGCATACAAAAATATGGCGAAGCCCACGTCATTTTCTTAAAAACGTTTTCAGGGAAAAACCTTTATAAAAAAAAAAATGCTTCCCTGCATTTCTATTGCCAGTGAAAGTAACACCAAGCAGCGGGGGCTAGCAGCCAGTAGCTGCTTTGGTTACCCTTAGCAATAGAAAATGCAGCGGGAGCCCACAAAAAATGTGATTTTTTTGTTTTTTTATCTTTAATGAATTTTTTTAAAAAAAAAATCGGCATGGGCTTCGCCTATTGAGCACCAGAGCATTTTACTACTCAATTCATCCCAAGTAATCAGATGACTCCAGTGTCGGCCGACTACTTGTTCTGTGTCCCCCTGCATCCATCGCAGCGTGTACGGGCTGTGAGGTCAGCGGAGTGGAGACAGTGACATGCTCTGCTCTGACACATAGTGTGCTGCATGTCACTATCTTTCTCCACTCTGGCACTTGTTGTGCAGGTGACCGGATGCTACATGTCACTTAACTGTCTCCACTATGGGACTTGTTGTGCAGGTGAGAGTGTATACAGTTGGTACTATGCAGCAGAAATCACAGAGTGGGGCAGTTAGTGACATGTATCATCCAGTCACCTGCACAACAAGTCCCAGAGTGGAGACAGTGACATGCTCTGCTCTGACACATAGTGTGCTGCATGTCACTATCTTTCACCACTCTGGGACTTGTTGTGCAGGTGACCGGATGATACATGTCACTAACTGCCCCACTCTGAGACTTGTTCAGGTGAGAGTGTATACAGTTGGAACAATGCAGCAGAAGTCACAGAGTGGAGCAAGTTAGTGACATGTATCATCCGGTCACCTGCACAACAAGTCCCAGAGTGGATACAGTGACATGCAGCACACTATGTGTCAGAGCAGAACATGTCACCAACTTGCTCTGCTCTGTCACCTGCGGTGCTGCATGTCACGTTTTTGCCGCGATTTGGTGCCTTTTTTGCTGCGTTTTTGCTCACTGCGTTTTTAATAAGTGCATAATGCCATTAAAGATTGTTGATGAAAAAAAAAAAAAAGGTCTGATGTCATTTCCTTATTCAAAATGTTCATTGTATGCAGGAGAGCAGACAGCAGCTGCAGAACTACAAGGCTCAGCATCCTCCATTCACTAGTGTATGCAGGAGAGCAGACAGCAGCTGCAGAACTACAAGGCTCAGCATCCTCCATCCAGGACTGTATGCAGTTTTTTACCCAAAAAGAAAAAAAAAATGACATGGGCTTCGCCATATTTTTGTATGCTAGCCGGGTACAGCAGGCAGGTACGGGCTGCCCCCAAACCCCAGCTGCCTATTTGTACCCGGCTGGGAACCAAAAATATAGAGAAGCCCTTTTTTTTTTTTTAATTATTTCATGAATTTCATGAAATAATTTAAAAAAAAAAAATGACGTAAGCTTCGCCTAATTTTAGTGTCCAGCCGGGTACAACTAGGCAGCTGGGGATTGGAATCCACAGTGAAGGGTGCCCAGGCTTTCTGGGCACCCCCACTGCGAATTGCAGTCCGCAGCCACCCCAGAAAATGGCGCTTTCATAGAAGCGCCATCTTCTGGCACTGTATCCAACTCTTCCAGCTGCCCTGATGCCGGGTGGCTAGCTGGGTAATAATGGAGTTAGGGTTAGCTGTATATTATCAGCTAGCCCTAAGCCCGAAATTCATGGTGTCACGCCAATATTAGACATGGCCACCATGAATTTCTAGTAATGATAAAAAAAAAAACACAACACCCAGAAAAATATTTTTATTAGAAATAAAACACAACACAATTAGTGACTCCATCTTTATTGAAATAAATCCCCCTCTGCAGTAATCCTGGGTTAGGGTCCCGCGCCGTCCAATCAGGATCCAATATCATCTGATCGGTTTTGCTGGAAGGCAAAGCGATCAGATGATGTGTCAGGTTAAACTACGTGAATCACATCATACATCAGCTGATTGTATAAAAGCCGATTATACAATCAGCTGAAGCATCAGTGCAAAAAAAATAAAATAAATAAATACTCACTTATGTGCTGATTACCGGTAGCTCCTGCAGCGGAGTCTGATCCTGGCCCATCACTGCAGCAGCTGCCGGTAATCAGTTGATGAAGTCCCCTGACGGCAGGATCAGCTGATAGCCGGCCGGGCGCGAAAAAGCCGGCGACACCACGAGAATCGATCAGCTGATGCGTCAGGTGACTGCATCAGGTGATCCACCGCCAGGTCCTGCAAGCTTCGTACGTGCCCTGGGGAGACTGCACACAGCCAAAGCGGCGGTACCGAGACAGGGGCTGGAAGCAGGCATGGCACCGGCACCCTGCAGACAGGCGAGTATGACATACACACTGTATATACACACACACACTGTATATACGCGCACACACACTGTATATACACACACACTGTATATACACACAAACTGTATATACACACACACTGTATATACACACACACACTGTATATACGCGCACACATACACATACACTGTATATACGCGCACACACACTTTCTTCCCCTGGCTGTGTAGAGCTGCTGCTGTCTCTGTATGATTGATCTCAGTGCATCCACTGGGAAGAGGCAGGGAGGAGGGTTTGGGTGGGAGCAGAGTGGGTGTATTAGACACAATGGGTGTGTTAGATAAGCTAGACACCGCCCTAGAGCCACAAAGAATTCTGGGACTTGTAGGAACTGAACACAGGAAGTCAGAGGAGAGATTAACCCCATCAGAGCTGGAGCCAGCAATGACCGTGTGCTGCTAGTGCACAATAAAAGGTAATTTTGCTGAAAAAACATAATAGATGTGTTGAGGGGCACATATTAGCAAGATTTATCAGAAAAAAAAATCAGTTTTGGTAACTGGACAACTTCTTTAACATGGGGGTGCATTATATAGTCGATGTATGATGCTAAATTGGATGTTAAGGAACCGATCCCTGAGGTTATCGGACGACCCGGAGGTTTGGATAAATCTTTGTGTATTTTTGTTAGATGGTAGAAAAATGCCACAGTAGGGATAACTACCGTGAGTAATTTTTTCTCTGTCTTAAGATATTAGAGGCGATGGCGCCTTTAATCATGTTGTTATATTCTAAAACGGCTAGTTGATAATCCTTTTGTGTCGCCCGCCGGTAATTTGTGGGATCGGATAGGATTCTGAAAGCCTCTGCTATACAGTCTGATTTATTCTGTAGAACAACCCCACTTTATCCGCTGGTCTGATGATATCATTATTCCCTTTTATTCCCTTTTAAGGAGTTTAATGCCCTCTTTTCAGATCTGGATAAGTTATAAGGAATATTTACGCATCGGGTTTTTAACAGGTTGAAATCCTGAAGCACCATTTCACAGAATATGTGTAAACTATGTCCTTTACTTTTCGTAGGATAAAAATTAGAGGTCCTTCTAAGGTCAGTGTGTAAGAATTGACCAGTGACCGAATCACCTAAAAGTGCACTATTGGATGTCGCCCTACCCGCCATAATGGTATAGTGTTTCTGCAGAGTCAATTTTCTAATAAATGTCTGTAGATCGGTAAATAAATCAAATTCCTTTATATTAAAAGTAGGGAAAAAAGAAAAGCCCTTATTAAGTAAAGAAGTTTCAGTAGTAGTAGGTGTATCCGAAAGATGAAATATATTATTTCTCTTATTTAAGCATCCAGCAGATACATTTTTTTCCCTTTTTTGCTTTGTTTTGGCTCCAGATCTGGTCCCTCTGTAACGTTTTTTTCTTTTTACTGACTTGGGAGTTACATAATTGGTTATCACATTGTTCTGACCGGGGGTGGCCTTGGGTAAAAAAGGCACCAATGCTGCAGCATTAGTGGAATTATCAATAGTGATAAGTTTATTATGATCAGGTAGTGTAGAGGATGAACCAGGGATTGCAGTAAAATCCTCTATATTATCATGAATGGTGAGATCAAGCAAATCAAATGAAGTAATGTTACATGTATTAGATACTAGAGGGTTAGTATATGTATCAGATGCCAGAGAGTTAGATACAGAGTCAACTATTCCAATCTACTTAAAGGAGCTGGAATTAGCTGCCATCAAAGAAACCACACGTCTTTCTCTCCTCAATTTATCGATTTCCATCTGAATGATAGCCAAATCCTGTTCTGTATCAGTGTTGAAGTTGTCTGTATTGGTATCAAAAACCTTATTAACATCCGAGGACAGAGTATTTGCCCCCATAAGCATTATATTAGTAGTAATAGGAGCAATAGAAGAAGAAATGTGTACTTTAATTACCTCAATAGAAGGAGGAAAAGATGAGTATTTCTCAAGGACTGTAGGGGGGGTAGTGGTCCGTACAGGAGGGGTCGCTTGGTCAATGTTTTGTGAACTATTGTCTCCCCACACTGACTAGCAGTGGAGATGACACACTAGGATCAGCAGAATGTGCTCTAATTCTACTGAATTGCTGAAACCTAGTCTTCTTATATCTACTGTTGGTGAAACCCCTTGTATCTTTAGAACCACTCACGGTGGAGCCTTTTGGCTCACCAATACTAGGGTTTTTAGGAGTAGGTGGTACTGTTTGGATAGTACATGATAATCCTCCCTGTCTCTTTGTAATTTTTTAGACATTTTAATAATAGTCTTTGTGAGATCCTCTGCAAAACAGCCGCCTCTTACACTGGGCTCCACTACAGAAGCTAGTAGTCAAGTTAGTTCTTCCCTAAACCATACAGTACAAACCAAAGCCGAAAACCATGAGAGAACAGTGCTCACGATCTTCAAAAGTGCATATTACAATTGTCCCTGCTATCTCAACTGTGTGAGATCTTTGATGCACAAGAAGTTCTTATTTCCAATTAAAACATTTCCCACACTCTGAACATGAAAATGGCATCTCCCCTGTGTGAATTTTCTAATGTCTAAGAATGTCTGATTTCTGAATAAAACATTTTTCACATTCTGAACATGAAAATGGCTTCTCCCCGGTGTGAAATCTTTGAGGCCCAACAAGTTCTGATTTCTGAATAAAACATTTCCCACACTCTGAACATGAAATTGGCTTCTCCTCTGTGTGAATTTTCTGATGTCTAACAAGGTCTGATTTCTGAATAAAACATTTCCCACACTTTGAACATGACATTGGTTTCTCCCCGGTGTGAGATCTTTGATGCCCAACAAGTTTTTGTTTCATTCATTAGCAATTGATATTTCTGACATGATATACTGTTTAACTGTAAAAATATTTGCACATGTTTGTATTACTACAACTTATGTACTATAATTGTTGATTTTATTTTTATTTATCACTTCGGGTTCATGGAGAACTGGGCCGACTTCTCAGTCGGCTACAGGCTCTACGGTAGGGACGGGCTGCACCTCAATGGGGAAGGTGCAGCTGTGCTGGGGGAGAAAATGGTCAGACGGATGGAGGAGCTTTTAAACTAGGATCGGGGGGGAGGGAGGGTAGTGGAGCAAATAAGGGGATAGATAGAGCAGATAGAGACAAAGAGACGGTAGGGGTCAATGAAGGATTAGGGGGGGATGGGACATACAAGGAACGTAGGGAGGCTAGGAGTAATAAAGGTGTTAATAGGATTAAATGTCTACTGGCAAATGCAAGAAGTCTTGCAAACAAAATGAATGAATTGGAGACTCTTATGTCAACCATGGATTATGATGTGGTGGGCATTACGGAAACCTGGCTTGATGAAAGCCATGACTGGGTGACAAACATACAGGGTTATAGTACATTTAGGAAGGACAGGAAAGGCCAAAAAGGTGGTGGGGTGTGTATATTTATTAAATCTAACCTAAAACCTGTGTTGTATGATGACATTGAGGGGAACAGCAACAATGTAGAGTCAGTATGGGTAAATGTACATGGGGAGGGGAATAATGGAAAAATGCTAATTGGAGTTTGCTATAAGCCTCCTAGCATACCTGAACAAATAGAGGGTGAAATGCTGGAACAAATTGAAAAGGCAGCTAATAATAATAATCGGGTTCTTATTATGGGGGATTTCAACTATCCAGACATTCAGTGGGACATAGAATCTTCTGGTTCTGCTAAAAGCTGTAAGTTCTTATCTACCATTCAAGACCATTTCCTCTCTCAGATGGTAGGTGAACCGACCAGGGGAGATAATTTGCTAGATCTGGTCCTGTCAAATAGACCGGATACAATTTCAGATCTACAGGTCTGGGAGCACTTGGGCACCAGCGATCATAATATGGTAAGCTTCAACATAATATTCAATAGAACATTTCAAAGGGGGAATGCTAAAACCTGGAATTTTAGGAAAGCTGATTTCAACAAATTAAGGGAAGAGCTTAAATGTGTAGATTGGGACAAAGTCATGGTAACTGGGGATACCGAACATAAATGGGGTAAGTTTAAGGATATACTACTAGAGTCCTGTAAAAAACGTATACCCAGTGGTAATAAAATGTCCAGGAATAAAAAGAAACCACTATGGATAAATAAGACTGTACAAAGTATAATAAAACAAAAACAAAGGGCATTTAAAATCTTAAAGGCTGAGAATACAGAAATAGCATTGCAGGAGTATAAAGATATCAATAGGAAATGTAAAAAAGAAATCAAACAAGCAAAATTAGCTACTGAAACAAAAATCGCCAATGACATTAAAATAAATCCCAAAATCTTTTATAAATACATTAATGCCAAAAGGAAAACAAAGGATAGTATCGGCCCCTTAAAATATAATAACAAGTTAGTTATAGAGGACAAACAAAAGACTGAGATATTAAATAGGCATTTCTCATCTGTATTCACCAAGGAACTGACTGTACCAGGGATCATTCAACAAGTGAAAAATCAAAGTCCACCACCCGATATAATTAATTTAACACAAGATGAAGTACGCCTACGTCTGAGTAAATTAAACATTGACAAATCCCCAGGGCCAGATGGCATTCATCCACGAATATTGAGGGAATTGAGCTCCGTAATCGACAGACCGCTGTATCTCATCTTTTTAGACTCACTTGTAACAGGGTTGGTGCCTCAGGATTGGAGGATTGCTGATGTGGTACCGATATTTAAGAAAGGTAAGAGGGTAGATCCAGGCAACTACCGTCCAGTAAGCCTGACATCAGTAGTATGCAAAGTTTTTGAGGGCATTTTAAGGGATGACATGCAAAAATATATTGCAGAAAATAATATGATAACTGACAAACAGCATGGATTCATGAAAGATAAGTCGTGTCTAACCAACCTGTTGGGGTTCTATGAGGGGGTAAGTTCAAACCTGGATATTGGTAATGCAGCTGATGTGATTTATTTGGACTTTGCAAAGGCATTTGATACTGTACCACATAATAGCCTTATACTAAAGCTCCAGAAGCAAGGACTAGGGGACACAATATGCAACTGGGTAAGGAATTGGCTAAAAGATAGGAAACAAAGAGTAGTCATAAATGGTACATTCTCTAAATGGGCTGTAGTCAGCAGTGGGGTGCAGCAGGGATCTGTGCTTGGACCGATTCTTTTTACTCTCTTTATTAATGACCTTGTGGATGGGATTGATAGTACAGTGTCAGTCTTTGCCGATGACACCAAACTATGTAGGATATTAAAAACTGACCCGGATAGTACTATATTACAAAAAGATCTGGATAAGATGTCAGAATGGGCAGATACTTGGCAAATGAGATTTAATGTTGATAAATGTAAAGTAATGCACCTAGGACGGAGTAATCCTATAGCTGCATATACATTAAATGGAAGTAAACTCGGGACTACAGAACAGGAGAAGGACTTGGGTATTCTCATTACAAATAAGCTGAGCAGCAGCACTCAATGTCAAGCAGCAGCTGCTAAAGCAAACAAGATTTTAGGGTGTATAAAAAGAGAGATTAGATCCCGTGATCCCAACGTATTGTTACCCCTCTATAAATCACTTGTAAGGCCACATCTGGAATACGGGATACAGTTTTGGGCTCCACATTTTAAAAAGGACATTCAGAAGTTAGAGTCAGTTCAAAGGCGGGCAACTAGACTATTACAAGGAATGGAAGGCCTCCCATATGATGACAGGTTGAAAAGAAGGGAATTTTGTTTACTTACCGTAAATTCCTTTTCTTCTAGCTCCAATTGGGAGACCCAGACAGTGGGTGTATAGCTACTGCCTCTGGAGGCCGCACAAAGAACTACACTTAAAAGTGTAAGGCCCCTCCCCTTCTGGCTATACACCCTCCCGTAGGAGTACGGATTCCTCAGTTTTAGTACCAAAGCAAGAAGGAGGAAAGCCAATAACAGTTTCAAAAACAAATTCAATCCGATAACAAGATCGGAGAACTTAAGAAACAACATGAACAACATGTGCACCCGAAAAACGAAACCCTAAGAACAAATAGGGCGGGTGCTGGGTCTCCCAATTGGAGCTAGAAGAAAAGGAATTTACGGTAAGTAAACAAAATTCCCTTCTTCTTTTTCGCTCCTAATTGGGAGACCCAGACAGTGGGACGTCCAAAAGCAGTCCCTGGGTGGGTAAAAAGATACCACATGAACGGGCTGTCAGACAGCCTCTTCCTACAGGTGGGCCACCGCCGCCTGAAGGACCTGTCTACCTAGGCTGGCATCTGCCGAAGCGTAGGTATGCACTTGATAGTGTTTGGTAAACGTGTGCAGACTCGACCAGGTAGCCGCCTGGCACACTTGCTGAGCCGTAGCCTGATGCCGCAATGCCCAGGACGCACCCACGGCTCTGGTAGAATGGGCCTTCAGTCCAGATGGAATCGGAAGCCCAGCAGAACGGTATGTGTGAAGAATTGGTTCCTTGATCCACCGCGCCAGGGTGGATTTGGAAGCTTGCGATCCCTTATGCTGCCCAGCGACTAGGACAAAGAGCGCATCAGAACGGCGTAGAGACGCCGTGCGAGAAATGTAAATCCTGAGTGCTCTCACCAGGTCCAACAGATGTAAACCCTTTTCAAATTGGTGAACTGGATGCGGACACAAAGATGGCAAAGTGATATCCTGATTGAGATGAAAGGAAGAAACCACCTTGGGAGAAAACTCTGGAATTGGACGCAGTACTACCTTGTCTTGGTGAAACACCAGGAAGGGAGATTTGCAAGATAACGCCGCTAGCTCGGACACTCTTCGAAGAGACGTGACCGCCACAAGAAAAACTACCTTTTGTGAAAGCCGAGAAAGGGGAACCTCTTTCAAAGGCTCGAAAGGCGGCTTCTGGAGAGCAATGAGAACCTTGTTCAGATCCCAGGGTTCCAATGGCCGTCTGTAAGGAGGAACGATATGACAAACTCCTTGGAGAAACGTGCGTACTTTAGAAAGCCGTGCCAAGCGCTTCTGAAAGAATACGGATAGCGCGGAGACTTGACCCTTAAGAGAGCTAAGCGACAAACCTTTTTCCAACCCAGACTGCAGGAAGGAAAGAAAAATTGGCAATGCAAATGGCCAGGGAGAAAACCCTTGAGCCAAGCACCACGCTAAGAATATCTTCCACGTCCTGTGGTAGATCTTGGCGGAGGATGGTTTCCTAGCCTGTCTCATTGTGGCAACAACTTCATGAGATAAACCTGAGGCCGCTAGGATCCAGGACTCAATGGCCACACAGTCAGGTTCAGGGCCGCAGAATTCAGATGGAAAAACGGCCCTTGAGACAGAAAATCTGGACGGTCTGGTAGTGTCCACGGTTGGCCTACCGTGAGGTGCCACAGATCCGGGTACCACGACCTCCTTGGCCAGTCTGGAGCGACGAGAATGGCGCGGCGGCAGTCGGACCTGATTTTGCGGAGCACTCTGGGCAACAATGCCAGAGGTGGGAACACATACGGTAGCCGGAACTGCGACCAATCTTGAACTAAGGCGTCTGCCGCCAGAGCTCGGTGATCGTGAGACCGTGCCATGAAAACCGGGACTTTGTTGTTGTGCCGTGACGCCATCAGATCGACGTCCGGCATCCCCCAGCGGCGACAGATCTCCTGAAACACGTCCGGGTGAAGGGACCATTCCCCTGCGTCCATGCCCTGGCGACTGAGAAAGTCTGCTTCCCAGTTTTCTACGCCTGGGATGTGGACTGCGGATATGGTGGATGCCGTGTCTTCCACCCACGTCAGAATCCGCCGGACTTCCTGGAAGGCTTGCCGACTGCGTGTTCCCCCTTGGTGGTTGATGTATGCCACCGCTGTGGAGTTGTCCGACTGAATTCGGATCTGCTTGCCTTCCAGCCACTGTTGGAAGGCTCGCAGGGCAAGATAGATTGCTCTGATTTCCAGAACATTGATCTGCAGGGTGGACTCTTCCTGAGTCCACGTCCCCTGAGCCCTGTGGTGGAGAAACACCGCTCCCCACCCTGATAGGCTCGCATCCGTCGTGACCACTGCCCAGGACGGGGGAAGGAACGACTTTCCCTGTGACAATGAGGTGGGGAGAAGCCAACAACGCAGAGAGTCCTTGGCAGTCTGAGAGAGGGAGACAGTCCTGTCGAGGGACGTCGATTTCCCATCCCATTGGCGTAGAATGTCCCATTGTAGAGGGCGCAGATGAAACTGCGCGAACGGGACTGCCTCCATTGCTGCTACCATCTTTCCTAGGAAATGCATGAGGCGCCTCAGCGAGTGCGACTGGCTCTGAAGGAGAGATTGCACTCCAGTCCGTAGCGAGCACTGCTTGTCCAGTGGAAGCTTCACTATCGCTGAGAGAGTATGAAACTCCATGCCAAGATAAGTCAGAGATTGGGTCGGGGTTAGATGAGACTTTGGAAAGTTGATAATCCACCCGAAACTCTGGAGAGTGTCTAGTGCCACCTTCAGACTGTGTTGGCATGCCTCTTGAGAGGGTGCCTTTATAAGCAGGTCGTCTAGATACGGGATGACCGAGTGACCCTGCGAGTGCAGAACAGCTACTACTGCTGCCATGACTTTGGTGAAGACCCGGGGGGCTGTTGCCAGACCGAAAGGTAACGCTACGAACTGCAGGTGTTCGTCGTGTATGACGAAGCGTAGGAAACGCTGATGCTCTGGTGCAATCGGCACGTGGAGATACGCATCTTTGATATCTATTGATGCTAGAAAATCTCCTTGAGACATTGAGGCTATGACGGAGCGTAGGGATTCCATCCGGAACCTCCTGACTTTTACGTGTCTGTTGAGCAACTTTAGATCCAGGACGGGTCGATACGATCCGTCCTTTTTTGGGACCACAAACAGATTGGAGTAAAAACCGTGACCTTGTTCCTGAAGAGGGACGGAGGTCACCACTCCTTCCGCCTTTAGAGCGGCCACCGCCTGCAACAGAGCATCGGCTCGGTCTGGTGGTGGAGAAGTTCTGAAGAAACGAGTTGGCGGACGAGAACTGAACTCTATCCTGTACCCGTGAGACAGAATATCCCTCACCCAACGGTCTTTGACGCGTGACAGCCAAATGTCGCCAAAGTGGGAAAGCCTCCCACCGACCGCGGGTGTGGGAATCGGAGACCGCAAGTCAGGAGGACGCTGTCTTGGCAACGGTTCCTCCGGCTGTCCTTTTTGGGCGTGACTGAGACCTCCAAGAATCTGAGCGTCTCTGGTCCTTTTGAGTCTTTTTTGACGAGGCGAATTGGGACCTGCCCGGTCCTCGAAAGGACCGATAACCAGACAGACCCTTCCTCTGTTGGGGTTTGTTTTGTCTGTGTTGCGGTAAGGATGAGTCCTTACCCTTGGAGTGTTTGATGATTTCATCCAAACGCTCTCCAAACAATCGGTCACGAGAAAAAGGCAAATTGGTTAAGCACTTCTTGGAATGAGAATTTGCTTTCCAATGTCTCAACCACAGGGCCCTACGCAAAACAACGGAGTTGGCTGACGCCACTGCCGTGCGGCTTGTAGCGTCAAGAACAGCATTAATCGCGTACGACGCGAATGCCGCCATTTGCGAGGTCAATGGTGCTACCTGCGGGGCAAATGCACGTGTGACTGAGTCGACTTGCGCAAGCCCGGCTGAGATAGCTTGGAGTGCCCATACGGCCGCAAAAGAAGGCGCTAATGACGCTCCAATCGCTTCATAGATGGATTTCAGCCAGAGCTCCATCTGCCTGTCAGTGGCATCTTTAAGTGCCGCTCCATCTTCAACTGCAACCAAGGATCTAGCTGCAAGCCTGGAAATTGGAGGATCCACTTTTGGACACTGGGTCCAACCCTTGACCACCTCAGGGGGAAAAGGATAGCGTGTATCTTTAAGCCGTTTAGAAAAACGCCTTTCAGGATAAGCGTGGGGTTTCTGGATTGCGTCTCTAAAGTCAGCGTGGTCCAGAAAAGTGCTTAATGTACGCTTAGGGTATCTGAAATGGATTCTCTCGTGCTGCGAAGCTGACTCCTCTACAAGAGGAGCTGGTGGGGAAATATTTAACATCTTATTGATGTTAAATATAAGATCATTAACTATGGCGTCACCATCTGGTGTATCTAGATTGAGAGCGGTCCCAGGATCAGAATCCTGGTCAGTTACGTCCGCCTCATCACCCATAGATTCATCTCGCTGGGATCCTGACCATTGAGATGAATGTGAAGGCCCGTCATAGCGAGCCCGCTTAGGCTGCCCTGGGCCATCGTCCGAGTCAGAGTCTTCACCCTGAGGTGTATATGCCCGTCCCGGAGCTTGGAGGTAATTCAGCTGAGGGGGACCAGGGGGCAATGATTGCACAGTGTCCGTGGCCTGAAGTACAGGCCTAGCTCGCAATGTGTCAAGAATTTGTGACATAGTGAGAGACATTCTGTCAGCAAAAGCTGCAAACTCAGTTCCTGTCACTTGGACAGCATTCACAGGTGGTACACCCTGGTTCACGTCCAGCAGAGGCCCCGGCTGTGCAAGCGCCGCAGGGGCCGAGCACTGCACACAATGGGGGTCCGTGGAGCCTGCCGGTAGAAAAGTCCCACATGCGGTGCAGGAAGCATATAATGTCTGTGCCTTGGCACCCTTGCGTTTTACGGACGACATGCTGCTGGCTCTCTGCAATGTGAGAGAGTCTATAGCCAAAGGGCGACCAGCGCTATGTAATACCAAGTATTTGTAAAAACAAAATACTAAGAATACTACTGGCACAAGAGGGGGTGAGCCCTGAGGGCTGCTTACCGCCCGCTGAATAGCGGGTAAGAGGCGAAGAATTCCTTGTCTGGGTCTCCCCGGCTCCCCTCTGCAGCTCAGCGTGTCAGCAGGAATGGCTGCCGGCGTCTGTGGAGAGGGGCGGTCCGTGGGAGTTCCCAAACAAAAGTGCGGGAAACAGTGTCCCCTCTGTGCCTATTGTGAGGGCTGGAGTATGTAAAAACGACTCCAGCCCTCAGCGCTGATGCACTGACCAGCGTCCCGCCCCTCTCCTGACTGGCAGGTCTGGGGGCGGGAACGAACGGAAGCAGGCCGCAAAAGCCGGGGACTCGAGTTATCAGCGCGGCCGCCGTAAAAGCGCGGGCCGCGCTGAAGTCCCCGGCGCACCACAAGTGCCAGCCGCGCCGCAGTCCCAGCGGCCGGCGCGACCGATTCCCAGAAGTGTGCCTGCTTCAGCGAAGCTGAATGAGGCCATGGCACAAGCGCCGCAGCGCTGATGTCCCCCGGCGCACTACAACACCCAGCATGCTGCGGTGTGAGCGCCAAATGCACGGGGACACAGAGTACCTTGAGGAAGCAGGGCCATGTCCCTGATGTACTCCGCTCCATCCAGCATCTTCTCCAGGGGCTGTAGATGGAGCACGGTCTCAGTGCCTGGAGACCAGTAAATCCCACTTCACCCAGAGCCCTGTAAAAAGGGATGGGGAAGGAATCAGCATGTGGGCTCCTGCCGCCGTACCCGCAATGGGTACCTCAACCTTACAAACACCTCCGACATACAGTGGGGTGAGAAGGGAGCATGCTGGGAGCCCTGTATGGGCCCTCTTTTCTTCCATCCGACATAGTCAGCAGCTGCTGCTGACTAAAAACAATGGAGCTATGCGTGCGTGTCTGACCTCCTGCGCACAAAGCTAAAACTGAGGAATCCGTACTCCTACGGGAGGGTGTATAGCCAGAAGGGGAGGGGCCTTACACTTTTAAGTGTAGTTCTTTGTGCGGCCTCCAGAGGCAGTAGCTATACACCCACTGTCTGGGTCTCCCAATTAGGAGCGAAAAAGAAAGTTAGATATGTTTAGCTTAGAAAAAAAGACGTCTCAGAGGAGATCTCATTTATATGTATAAATACATGTGTGGTCAATATAAAGGACTGGCACATGACTTATTCCTTCCAAAGACAGTACTAAGGACTAGGGGGCACTCACTGCGAGTGGAAGAAAAGCGATTCCGAAACCTAAATAGGAAAGGGTTCTTTACAGTTAGAGCGGTCAGACTGTGGAATGCCCTACCACAAGAGGTAGTAATGGCAGATACTATAACAGCTTTTAAAAAAGGGCTGGATGATTTCCTCAGTACACAAAACATTGTTGGTTATAAATGACTTAGTGACTAAATGTAGAACTGGTGGAGGAAGGTTGAACTAGATGGACCTAGGTCTTTTTTCAACCTAAGTAACTATGTAACTATGTAACTTTATATCTACATAAGTCAAGTCTGACTGTTGGCCTGTTGGCCAAAACGTCAACTTTTTGTGGACAGTTCCATGCACAGCACTTTGAAATAACATTTTTCAACAATTAAAATGAACACATCACAATCTAAGTTTCTTTACTTCATTTGGGGTAGTCAGTGTGCCGGAATTCTCTCATTTGCCTTACTCTTTTCTTCCGAGCACCTGCTAATCGGTGACACTGAGCCTTACTTGTACTCTGATTTCCAATTAAAACATTTCCCACATTCTGAACATGAAAATGGATTCCCCCTGTGTGAATTTTCTGATGTGTAAGGCTATGTGCGCACGTTGCGTACTAGCCTGCAGAAATTTCTGCAGCGATCTGAAGAGCACATGTGCGCTTTAGATCGCTGCAGAAATGTCCGTAGTGAGCGCCGATTCCATGCGCTCTGCCTGCAGCTCCTGCCATAGACAGAGCAGGAGCTGCCGGCAAAGCGCAGGAAAGAAGTGACATGTCACTTCTTTTTGCGCAGCGCTTCGGCAGTAGCCGAAGCGCTGCGCTCTGAGACGCCACGTGCGCACGGCCCCTGCACAATCTCCATAGACTGTGCAGGGGACGCAGGACGCATGCAGTTACGCTGCGCTGCAAAGCGCAGCGTAACTGCATGAATTTACGCAACGTGCGCACATAGCCTTACAAGGTATGATTTCTGACTAAAAAAAATTCAATACTCTGAACATGAAAATGGCTTCTCCCCAGTGTGAAATCTTTGATGCCTAACAAGTTCTGATTTCCGAATAAAACATTTCCCACACTCTGAACATGAAAATGGCTTCTCCCGTGTGTGAATTTTCTGATGCGAAACAAGGTTTGATTTCTGAATAAAACATTTTCCACATTCTGAACATGAAAATGGCTTCTCCCCTGTGTGAATTTTCTGATGTGTAACAAAATATGATTTCTGACTAAAACATTTTCCACATTCTGAACATGAAAATGGCTTCTCCCCTGTGTGAGATCTTTGATGCCAAACAAGTTCTGATTTCTGAATAAAACATTTCCCACACTCTAAACATGAATATGGCTTCTCCTCTGTGTGAATTTTCTGATGCCTAACAAGGTTTGATTTCTGACTAAAACGTTTTTCACACTCTGAACATGAAAATGGCTTCTCCCCTGTGTGAATTTTCTGATGCCTAACAAAACCTGATTTTTGAATAAAACATTTCCCACACACTGAACATGAAAATGACTTCTCCCTGGTGTGAGATCTTTGATGCCCAACAAGTTCTGATTTCTGAATAAAACATTTCCCATATTCTGAACATGAATATGGCTTCTCCCCTGTGTCAATTTTATGATGTCCAACACGGACTGATTTCTGAATAAAATATTTTTCACACTCTGAACATGAAAATGGCTTCTTCCCAGTGAGAGTTTTTTGATGATTGGAATTTTGGTCTTGTTTGAAAAGATCAGATGATAGAGCTTTCCGAAGAAGGACTGGAGGTATATTTGGGACAACATCATGCTCTTCATATGTATCATGTGTGATACTGTCAGCATCTGTTATAAATTCTGAAGATATTAGAGATCCATCTGAACTCTCAATACAGTCATCTGCTAAAAATAAACACAATGTTATTATTTTTTAATGATATTATCTTGAAAGTTCATTTATTTTTTTTAAACAATAACATCAGAAATTAAATTAGGAAAAAAATGTATGTTTAATCTGTTGGCCAATTTTGACATCTGCTACTTCTTCGTTAATTCGGATCTCCCATTCCTAGCACCAGTTTTCTAGAATGTGCTACAGTAAATAATCTGATTGATTCTCACAATGTGACTACGGGATAATCAGGGACTGTCCCTCACGCTAGGGGACTCTAAGCCATTCCTAACCTCTGGATTACCCCTGAAGATGGAGATCCCCGAGTCTCGTGCTTTACTATTCACCTGACCAGATCTAATCTGTTATCCCCATGGGGAAGGAAGGGGCAGGAATAGGATGGAAACACAGAATAAGACAGACGGGAAACACAGATTAAGACAGATGAAACACATTGCAAACTCACAGAAATAAACAGTGAAAGACTAAGGAGAAAAGCAAGAACAGGAAGGCAGCAACAAAAAGACAACAAGGGTTAACAGCACAACAGCTAACAGTAATAATGCACAACAACCACCTGTAAGTTTGGATCACAACATCTGACCAGACTAGAATAGGTAAGCTATAGCTGGCATTAATGAAATAGTCCTGCCAGCATATACAGGAGGGGAGCAAATACATTAACAAGCAGCCCCGCAGAGAATAACTCTTGCTAGCCTGCCCAAGTCTGGGGTTCGACGCCTGCGTCTCCCTGCGCTGCTCACAGACATCAGAGAAGTTAACATGCAATGTATCAATGTATAAGAATCTATAATTTCCATAGATCCTGACGCCGCCATGACAGTTGGCAAAACCTGCAAAAATCTCCTTGCAACATTGCACAACATCCACAACATAGACATTTTCAAAGAGATTTTTTTTTCGAAAATAAAATAGTTACAGACAGATGCCAGATATTTAACGGGGTTATCCGGGACAACGATTGTGATGATGTACACTGAAAAATTACGTCAGGGCCTGGAGTGAGATTTTTGGCATAGGAAATGTCAGTTTGTTATAAATTAGAGAAACCGTGGCATCACACCCTTGTTCTGGCCGAGCTTTGCTCATTTTGGCAAAGTTGATTAAAATTGGCGTGAACACACACACCAGCCTGTCTCCTCTTCACCTTTAGACTCCTGCAATTAAGACCTTTGGTCACATGACGTGATGTCGAAAAGGTTTTTAAGCAGTCCTATTATCGGCATACAAACACTGGGGCCCCTAGGAGAATGGGAGCCCTGTGAAATTGCCCAGTTTGTTCTCCCTTTCCCCTAATGCCAGTCCTGCATGCCAGCCAGTCTTCCTTTCAGTTCTTTAGACTCCTGCAATTAGGAGACCTTTCGTTACATCATGTCACATGAGTTTGAAGTCTTCAGAGGTCTCAGAATAACACTGATGGGGTTCCTAAGACAGTGGAGTTCCTGAAAAATTACTCCCAATGCTGGCCCTGACTGTAACTAGGGCTTATTTTTGGAGTAGTGCTTATTTTTCAAGTATTCTCCACAAATCCAGTAAATTCATGCCAGGGCTTATTTTCGGGGTAGGTCTTATCTTCAGGGAAATAGGGTATTCATGAACCCTCTGCAGGTCTTTGAGTTGCCTTCATAACAACATAGAGAAGGGACTAGAAACAAACAGCAGAAGAAGCAGAAACAAAGAAAACACAGCTGAAAAAACCCAGAGCAGAAAGTCTAAAAATGTAAACACAAAATTAGTGCAGAAAGTACATGAGTAGAAATCTCTTACTGGATAGAGCTGGAGGAAACACATCCTGAGGAACATCAGGATCTTCTTGTTTACAGTCCTGTGGGAGAAGAGGACGGGGACATCTCTCTGGTGTTGTCCTCTTACTGGATAGACCTGGAGGAGACACAGGGACTGAATTCATTCCTTACATACAGATAATTCTAAGCCGTGTGTATTTAGTCCTTTCTATTACCTGGTGATATGAGGGGCTGGGGATCCTCCATCATGACGTCCTTGTACAGATCTTTGTGTCCTTCTAAATACTCCCACTCCTCCATGGAGAAATAGACGGTGACGTCCTGACACCTTATAGGAACCTGACACATACAATGATACCGTCACCCCCGATCCCTTCATAGCGTTACTGTATAATGTCCCAGCATTCCCAGCAGTGTCACCTCTCCAGTCAGCAGCTCAATCATCTTGTAGGTGAGTTTTAGGATCTTCTGGTCATTGATGTCCTCATGTATCGGGGGGTGAGGTGGAGGCCCCGTGATTGGGCTCAGGGGTCTTCCCCATCCCTCAGACACAGGGGCCTGACAGCGCTCACTAGAGGTCTTCTTCACTACTGTGTAATCCTGGTTATGGAGAGACACAGTAATAAATCTCACTCCAGACATTTCCAGAGTCCTCACCTCTCCAGTTCTGTCCATCTGTTATTCCCATAGATAAGAATGATGTAATGTGACGTCATCAGAATCTCTCACCTCTCCAGTAAGCCGGAAGAGGATCTCTAGGGTGAGGTGTAATATCCTCTCCGCCATCTTGTCCCTGTCCATATCCATCCTTCACGGGGCAATCAGGAGAATTCTCTTCTATAGAAGATCTCCACTGAGAGGATCCAATATTGTAGGGACCTGAATGGGGAGAAGATGACGATGTAACATCATAAAGAATCCGCTGTAATAATACAATTACTGGAGAGAATAAGGGGAACATATAATGAGAACATTCTGGGGGAACATTATACTTTGTGGGGGCCAAGGACCGAGGGCAGAAAGGGGCCGAGGACTGAGGGCAGAAAGGGGCCGAGGACCGAGGGCAGAAAGGAGCCGAGGACCGAGGGCAGAAAGGGGATGAGGACTGAGGGCAGAAAGGGGCCGAGGACCGAGGGCAGAAAGGAGCCGAGGACCGAGGGCAGAAAGGGGATGAGGACTGAGGGCAGAAAGGCGCCAAAGATCGAGGGCAGAAAGGGGCCAAGAACTGAAGGCAGAAAGGGGCGAGGACTGAGGGCAGACGGGTTTCCTCACTTCCGGCCTCTCATAGTTGGGGCGTTTGTATCTATCAGAGGAAAAGGAACAAAAACCTCACGATTCATAGAAATCAGTGAGAGAAAAACACCAAGAAAGTCTCAGAGCTAAAGGGGTTAATGCCGCCTGCCCCAGTAATGGGGAACCTCCACACACCTCCACCTGCAGAGCCGCACACTAGATATATAATACCCTGCACCTACCTCCTCCTGCAGAGCCGCACACTAGATATATAATACCCTGCACCTACCTCCACCTGCAGAGCCGCACACTAGATATATAATACCCTGCACCTACCTCCACCTGCAGAGCCGCACACTAGATATATAATACCCTGCACCTACCTCCACCTGCAGAGCCGCACACTAGATATATAATACCCTGCACCTACCTCCTCCTGCAGAGCCGCACACTAGATATATAATACCCTGCACCTACCTCCACCTGCAGAGCCGCACACTAGATATATAATACCCTGCACCTACCTCCACCTGCAGAGCCGCACACTAGATATATAATACCCTGCACCTACCTCCACCTGCAGAGCCGCACACTAGATATATAATACCCTGCACCTACCTCCACCTGCAGAGCCGCACACTAGATATATAATACCCTGCGCCTACCTCCACCTGCAGAGCCGCACACTAGATATATAATACCCTGCACCTACCTCCACCTGCAGAGCCGCACACTAGATATATAATACCCTGCACCTACCTCCACCTGCAGAGCCGCACACTAGATATATAATACCCTGCACCTACCTCCACCTGCAGAGCCGCACACTAGATATATAATACCCTGCACCTACCTCCACCTGCAGAGCCGCACACTAGATATATAATACCCTGCACCTACCTCCACCTGCAGAGCCGCACACTAGATATATAATACCCTGCACCTACCTCCACCTGCAGAGCCGCACACTAGATATATAATACCCTGCACCTACCTCCACCTGCAGAGCCGCACACTAGATATATAATACCCTGCACCTACCTCCACCTGCAGAGCCGCACACTAGATATATAATACCCTGCACCTACCTCCTCCTGCAGAGCCGCACACTAGATATATAATACCCTGCACCTACCTCCACCTGCAGAGCCGCACACAGATATATAATACCCTGCACCTACCTCCACCTGCAGAGCCGCACACTAGATATATAATACCCTGCACCTACCTCCACCTGCAGAGCCGCACACTAGATATATAATACCCTGCACCTACCTCCACCTGCAGAGCCGCACACTAGATATATAATACCCTGCACCTACCTCCACCTGCAGAGCCGCACACTAGATATATAATACCCTGCACCTACCTCCTCCTGCAGAGCCGCACACTAGATATATAATACCCTGCACCTACCTCCACCTGCAGAGCCGCACACTAGATATATAATACCCTGCACCTACCTCCACCTGCAGAGCCGCACACTAGATATATAATACCCTGCACCTACCTCCACCTGCAGAGCCGCACACTAGATATATAATACCCTGCACCTCCCTCCACCTGCAGAGCCGCACACTAGATATATAATACCCTGCACCTACCTCCACCTGCAGAGCCGCACACTAGATATATAATACCCTGCACCTACCTCCACCTGCAGAGCCGCACACTAGATATATAATACCCTGCACCTACCTCCACCTGCAGAGCCGCACACTAGATATATAATACCCTGCACCTACCTCCACCTGCAGAGCCGCACACTAGATATATAATACCCTGCACCTACCTCCACCTGCAGAGCCGCACACTAGATATATAATACCCTGCACCTACCTCCACCTGCAGAGCCGCACACTAGATATATGGCTGCTCTGTGCTTACAGGACCTGTGATGATGTCACATGGAGGGGAGGAGTCAGGGGCCACATGATCAGCTCCATAGTGTAGTCCTATATTAATGTGGGGACATACTAAAAAGAATGATGAAAAGGAATAAATAAAAATAATGAAGATAATAACTTATTAGGTGTATATTATGTAGATGTATAAAAGGTTTCTTGGGCAAGTTAGACACGGAATGAACATGAAATATCTGTAGATAATAGGAGAATGAACACATATGGCATATAACCAGGTGTATATTACGTTACCTGAGCATTATAGGTGTGGAATGATCATGAAATATCTGTAGATAATAGGAGAATGAACGCATATGGCATATAACCAGGTGTATATTACGTTACCTGAGCATTATAGGTGTGGAATGATCATGAAATATCTGTAAATAATAGGAGAATGAATGCATATGGCATATAACCAGGTGTATATTACGTTACCTGAGCATTATAGGTGTGGAATGATCATGAAATATCTGTAGATAATAGGAGCATGAATGCATATGGCATATAACCAGGTGTATATTATGTTACCTGAGCATTATAGGTGTGGAATGATCATGAAATATCTGTAGATAATAGGAGCATGAATGCATATGGCATATAACCAGGTGTATATTATGTTACCTGAGCATTATAGGTGTGGAATGATCATGAAATATCTGTAGATAATAGGAGAATGAACGCATATGGCATATAACCAGGTGTATATTACGTTACCTGAGCATTATAGGTGTGGAATGATCATGAAATATCTGTAGATAATAGGAGAATGAACGCATATGCCATATAACCAGGTGTATATTATGTTACCTGAGCATTATAGGTGTGGAATGATCATGAAATATCTGTAGATAATAGGAGCATGAATGCATATGGCATATAACCAGGTGTATATTATGTTACCTGAGCATTATAGGTGTGGAATGATCATGAAATATCTGTAGATAATAGGAGAATGAATGCATATGGCATATAACCAGGTGTATATTATGTTACCTGAGCATTATAGGTGTGGAATGATCATGAAATATCTGTAGATAATAGGAGAATGAACGCATATGGCATATAACCAGGTGTATATTATGTTACCTGAGCATTATAGGTGTGGAATGATCATGAAATATCTGTAGATAATAGGAGAATGAATGCATATGGCATATAACCAGGTGTATATTACGTTACCTGAGCATTATAGGTGTGGAATGATCATGAAATATCTGTAGATAATAGGAGCATGAATGCATATGGCATATAACCAGGTGTATATTATGTTACCTGAGCATTATAGGTGTGGAATGATCATGAAATATCTGTAGATAATAGGAGCATGAATGCATATGGCATATAACCAGGTGTATATTATGTTACCTGAGCATTATAGGTGTGGAATGATTATGAAATATCTGTAGATAATAGGAGAATGAATGCATATGGCATATAACCAGGTGTATATTATGTTACCTGAGCATTATAGGTGTGGAATGATCATGAAATATCTGTAGATAATAGGAGAATGAACGCATATGGCATATAACCAGGTGTATATTACGTTACCTGAGCATTATAGGTGTGGAATGATCATGAAATATCTGTAGATAATAGGAGAATGAACGCATATGGCATATAACCAGGTGTATATTACGTTACCTGAGCATTATAGGTGTGGAATGATCATGAAATATCTGTAGATAATAGGAGCATGAATGCATATGGCATATAACCAGGTGTATATTATGTTACCTGAGCATTATAGGTGTGGAATGATCATGAAATATCTGTAGATAATAGGAGCATGAATGCATATGGCATATAACCAGGTGTATATTACGTTACCTGAGCATTATAGGTGTGGAATGATCATGAAATATCTGTAGATAATAGGAGAATGAACGCATATGGCATATAACCAGGTGTATATTACGTTACCTGAGCATTATAGGTGTGGAATGATCATGAAATATCTGTAGATAATAGGAGCATGAATGCATATGGCATATAACCAGGTGTATATTATGTTACCTGAGCATTATAGGTGTGGAATGATCATGAAATATCTGTAGATAATAGGAGCATGAATGCATATGGCATATAACCAGGTGTATATTATGTTACCTGAGCATTATAGGTGTGGAATGATCATGAAATATCTGTAGATAATAGGAGAATGAATGCATATGGCATATAACCAGGTGTATATTATGTTACCTGAGCATTATAGGTGTGGAATGATCATGAAATATCTGTAGATAATAGGAGAATGAACGCATATGGCATATAACCAGGTGTATATTACGTTACCTGAGCATTATAGGTGTGGAATGATCATGAAATATCTGTAGATAATAGGAGAATGAACGCATATGGCATATAACCAGGTGTATATTACGTTACCTGAGCATTATAGGTGTGGAATGATCATGAAATATCTGTAGATAATAGGAGCATGAATGCATATGGCATATAACCAGGTGTATATTATGTTACCTGAGCATTATAGGTGTGGAATGATCATGAAATATCTGTAGATAATAGGAGAATGAACGCATATGGCATATAACCAGGTGTATATTATGTTACCTGAGCATTATAGGTGTGGAATGATCATGAAATATCTGTAGATAATAGGAGCATGAATGCATATGGCATATAACCAGGTGTATATTATGTTACCTGAGCATTATAGGTGTGGAATGATCATGAAATATCTGTAGATAATAGGAGAATGAACGCATATGGCATATAACCAGGTGTATATTACGTTACCTGAGCATTATAGGTGTGGAATGATCATGAAATATCTGTAGATAATAGGAGCATGAATGCATATGGCATATAACCAGGTGTATATTATGTTACCTGAGCATTATAGGTGTGGAATGATCATGAAATATCTGTAGATAATAGGAGCATGAATGCATATGGCATATAACCAGGTGTATATTATGTTACCTGAGCATTATAGGTGTGGAATGATCATGAAATATCTGTAGATAATAGGAGAATGAACGCATATGGCATATAACCAGGTGTATATTACGTTACCTGAGCATTATAGGTGTGGAATGATCATGAAATATCTGTAGATAATAGGAGCATGAATGCATATGGCATATAACCAGGTGTATATTATGTTACCTGAGCATTATAGGTGTGGAATGATCATGAAATATCTGTAGATAATAGGAGCATGAATGCATATGGCATATAACCAGGTGTATATTATGTTACCTGAGCATTATAGGTGTGGAATGATCATGAAATATCTGTAGATAATAGGAGAATGAATGCATATGGCATATAACCAGGTGTATATTATGTTACCTGAGCATTATAGGTGTGGAATGATCATGAAATATCTGTAGATAATAGGAGAATGAACGCATATGGCATATAACCAGGTGTATATTACGTTACCTGAGCATTATAGGTGTGGAATGATCATGAAATATCTGTAGATAATAGGAGCATGAATGCATATGGCATATAACCAGGTGTATATTATGTTACCTGAGCATTATAGGTGTGGAATGATCATGAAATATCTGTAGATAATAGGAGCATGAATGCATATGGCATATAACCAGGTGTATATTATGTTACCTGAGCATTATAGGTGTGGAATGATCATGAAATATCTGTAGATAATAGGAGAATGAACGCATATGGCATATAACCAGGTGTATATTATGTTACCTGAGCATTATAGGTGTGGAATGATCATGAAATATCTGTAGATAATAGGAGCATGAATGCATATGGCATATAACCAGGTGTATATTATGTTACCTGAGCATTATAGGTGTGGAATGATCATGAAATATCTGTAGATAATAGGAGCATGAATGCATATGGCATATAACCAGGTGTATATTATGTTACCTGAGCATTATAGGTGTGGAATGATCATGAAATATCTGTAGATAATAGGAGAATGAATGCATATGGCATATAACCAGGTGTATATTATGTTACCTGAGCATTATAGGTGTGGAATGATCATGAAATATCTGTAGATAATAGGAGAATGAACGCATATGGCATATAACCAGGTGTATATTATGTTACCTGAGCATTATAGGTGTGGAATGATCATGAAATATCTGTAGATAATAGGAGCATGAATGCATATGGCATATAACCAGGTGTATATTATGTTACCTGAGCATTATAGGTGTGGAATGATCATGAAATATCTGTAGATAATAGGAGAATGAATGCATATGGCATATAACCAGGTGTATATTATGTTACCTGAGCATTATAGGTGTGGAATGATCGTGAAATATCTGTAGATAATAGGAGCATGAATGCATATGGCATATAACCAGGTGTATATTATGTTACCTGAGCATTATAGGTGTGGAATGATCATGAAATATCTGTAGATAATAGGAGAATGAACGCATATGGCATATAACCAGGTGTATATTATGTTACCTGAGCATTATAGGTGTGGAATGATCATGAAATATCTGTAGATAATAGGAGCATGAATGCATATGGCATATAACCAGGTGTATATTATGTTACCTGAGCATTATAGGTGTGGAATGATCATGAAATATCTGTAGATAATAGGAGAATGAACGCATATGGCATATAACCAGGTGTATATTACGTTACCTGAGCATTATAGGTGTGGAATGATCATGAAATATCTGTAGATAATAGGAGAATGAATGCATATGGCATATAACCAGGTGTATATTATGTTACCTGAGCATTATAGGTGTGGAATGATCATGAAATATCTGTAGATAATAGGAGCATGAATGCATATGGCATATAACCAGGTGTATATTATGTTACCTGAGCATTATAGGTGTGGAATGATCATGAAATATCTGTAGATAATAGGAGAATGAACGCATATGGCATATAACCAGGTGTATATTATGTTACCTGAGCATTATAGGTGTGGAATGATCATGAAATATCTGTAGATAATAGGAGCATGAATGCATATGGCATATAACCAGGTGTATATTATGTTACCTGAGCATTATAGGTGTGGAATGATCATGAAATATCTGTAGATAATAGGAGAATGAATGCATATGGCATATAACCAGGTGTATATTATGTTACCTGAGCATTATAGGTGTGGAATGATCGTGAAATATCTGTAGATAATAGGAGCATGAATGCATATGGCATATAACCAGGTGTATATTATGTTACCTGAGCATTATAGGTGTGGAATGATCATGAAATATCTGTAGATAATAGGAGAATGAATGCATATGGCATATAACCAGGTGTATATTATGTTACCTGAGCATTATAGGTGTGGAATGATCATGAAATATCTGTAGATAATAGGAGAATGAATGCATATGGCATATAACCAGGTGTATATTATGTTACCTGAGCATTATAGGTGTGGAATGATCATGAAATATCTGTAGATAATAGGAGAATGAACGCATATGGCATATAACCAGGTGTATATTATGTTACCTGAGCATTATAGGTGTGGAATGATTATGAAATATCTGTAGATAATAGGAGAATGAATGCATATGGCATATAACCAGGTGTATATTACGTTACCTGAGCATTATAGGTGTGGAATGATCATGAAATATCTGTAGATAATAGGAGAATGAACGCATATGGCATATAACCAGGTGTATATTACGTTACCTGAGCATTATAGGTGTGGAATGATCATGAAATATCTGTAGATAATAGGAGCATGAATGCATATGGCATATAACCAGGTGTATATTATGTTACCTGAGCATTATAGGTGTGGAATGATCATGAAATATCTGTAGATAATAGGAGAATGAACGCATATGGCATATAACCAGGTGTATATTATGTTACCTGAGCATTATAGGTGTGGAATGATCATGAAATATCTGTAGATAATAGGAGCATGAATGCATATGGCATATAACCAGGTGTATATTATGTTACCTGAGCATTATAGGTGTGGAATGATCATGAAATATCTGTAGATAATAGGAGAATGAATGCATATGGCATATAACCAGGTGTATATTATGTTACCTGAGCATTATAGGTGTGGAATGATCGTGAAATATCTGTAGATAATAGGAGCATGAATGCATATGGCATATAACCAGGTGTATATTATGTTACCTGAGCATTATAGGTGTGGAATGATCATGAAATATCTGTAGATAATAGGAGAATGAATGCATATGGCATATAACCAGGTGTATATTATGTTACCTGAGCATTATAGGTGTGGAATGATCATGAAATATCTGTAGATAATAGGAGAATGAATGCATATGGCATATAACCAGGTGTATATTATGTTACCTGAGCATTATAGGTGTGGAATGATCATGAAATATCTGTAGATAATAGGAGAATGAACGCATATGGCATATAACCAGGTGTATATTATGTTACCTGAGCATTATAGGTGTGGAATGATTATGAAATATCTGTAGATAATAGGAGAATGAATGCATATGGCATATAACCAGGTGTATATTACGTTACCTGAGCATTATAGGTGTGGAATGATCATGAAATATCTGTAGATAATAGGAGAATGAATGCATATGGCATATAACCAGGTGTATATTATGTTACCTGAGCATTATAGGTGTGGAATGATCATGAAATATCTGTAGATAATAGGAGCATGAATGCATATGGCATATAACCAGGTGTATATTATGTTACCTGAGCATTATAGGTGTGGAATGATCATGAAATATCTGTAGATAATAGGAGAATGAACGCATATGGCATATAACCAGGTGTATATTATGTTACCTGAGCATTATAGGTGTGGAATGATTATGAAATATCTGTAGATAATAGGAGAATGAATGCATATGGCATATAACCAGGTGTATATTACGTTACCTGAGCATTATAGGTGTGGAATGATCATGAAATATCTGTAGATAATAGGAGCATGAATGCATATGGCATATAACCAGGTGTATATTATGTTACCTGAGCATTATAGGTGTGGAATGATCATGAAATATCTGTAGATAATAGGAGAATGAACGCATATGGCATATAACCAGGTGTATATTACGTTACCTGAGCATTATAGGTGTGGAATGATTATGAAATATCTGTAGATAATAGGAGAATGAACACATATGGCATATAACCAGGTGTATATTACGTTACCTGAGCATTATAGGTGTGGAATGATCATGAAATATCTGTAGATAATAGGAGAATGAATGCATATGGCATATAACCAGGTGTATATTATGTTACCTGAGCATTATAGGTGTGGAATGATTATGAAATATCTGTAGATAATAGGAGAATGAATGCATATGGCATATAACCAGGTGTATATTACGTTACCTGAGCATTATAGGTGTGGAATGATTATGAAATATCTGTAGATAATAGGAGAATGAACACATATGGCATATAACCAGGTGTATATTACGTTACCTGAGCATTATAGGTGTGGAATGATCATGAAATATCTGTAGATAATAGGAGAATGAATGCATATGGCATATAACCAGGTGTATATTATGTTACCTGAGCATTATAGGTGTGGAATGATCATGAAATATCTGTAGATAATAGGAGAATGAACGCATATGGCATATAACCAGGTGTATATTATGTTACCTGAGCATTATAGGTGTGGAATGATTATGAAATATCTGTAGATAATGGGAGAATGAATGCATATGGCATATAACCAGGTGTATATTACGTTACCTGAGCATTATAGGTGTGGAATGATCATGAAATATCTGTAGATAATAGGAGAATGAACGCATATGGCATATAACCAGGTGTATATTATGTTACCTGAGCATTATAGGTGTGGAATGATTATGAAATATCTGTAGATAATAGGAGAATGAATGCATATGGCATATAACCAGGTGTATATTACGTTACCTGAGCATTATAGGTGTGGAATGATTATGAAATATCTGTAGATAATAGGAGAATGAACACATATGGCATATAACCAGGTGTATATTACGTTACCTGAGCATTATAGGTGTGGAATGATCATGAAATATCTGTAGATAATAGGAGAATGAATGCATATGGCATATAACCAGGTGTATATTACGTTACCTGAGCATTATAGGTGTGGAATGATCATGAAATGTCTGTAGATAATAGGAGAATGAATGCATATGGCATATAACCAGGTGTATATTATGTTACCTGAGCATTATAGGTGTGGAATGATCATGAAATATCTGTAGATAATAGGAGAATGAACGCATATGGCATATAACCAGGTGTATATTACGTTACCTGAGCATTATAGGTGTGGAATGATCATGAAATACCTATAGATAATAGGAGAATGAATGCATATGGCATATAACCAGGTGTATATTAGGTTACCTGAGCATTATAGGTGTGGAATGATCATGAAATACCTATAGATAATAGGAGAATGAATGCATATGGCATATAACCAGGTGTATATTAGGTTACCTGAGCATTATAGGTGTGGAATGATCATGAAATATCTGTAGATAATAGGAGCATGAATGCATATGGCATATAACCAGGTGTATATTATGTTACCTGAGCATTATAGGTGTGGAATGATCATGAAATATCTGTAGATAATAGGAGAATGAACGCATATGGCATATAACCAGGTGTATATTACGTTACCTGAGCATTATAGGTGTGGAATGATCATGAAATATCTGTAGATAATAGGAGAATGAACGCATATGGCATATAACCAGGTGTATATTACGTTACCTGAGCATTATAGGTGTGGAATGATTATGAAATATCTGTAGATAATAGGAGAATGAACACATATGGCATATAACCAGGTGTATATTACGTTACCTGAGCATTATAGGTGTGGAATGATCATGAAATATCTGTAGATAATAGGAGAATGAATGCATATGGCATATAACCAGGTGTATATTACGTTACCTGAGCATTATAGGTGTGGAATGATCATGAAATATCTGTAGATAATAGGAGAATGAATGCATATGCCATATAACCAGGTGTATATTATGTTACCTGAGCATTATAGGTGTGGAATGATTATGAAATATTTGTAGATAATAGGAGAATGAATGCATATGGCATATAACCAGGTGTATATTATGTTACCTGAGCATTATAGGTGTGGAATGATCATGAAATATCTGTAGATAATAGGAGAATGAACGCATATGGCATATAACCAGGTGTATATTACGTTACCTGAGCATTATAGGTGTGGAATGATCATGAAATATCTGTAGATAATAGGAGAATGAATGCATATGGCATATAACCAGGTGTATATTATGTTACCTGAGCATTATAGGTGTGGAATGATCATGAAATATCTGTAGATAATAGGAGAATGAACGCATATGGCATATAACCAGGTGTATATTACGTTACCTGAGCATTATAGGTGTGGAATGATCATGAAATATCTGTAGATAATAGGAGAATGAATGAATATGGCATATAACCAGGTGTATATTATGTTACCTGAGCATTATAGGTGTGGAATGATCATGAAATATCTGTAGATAATAGGAGAATGAACGCATATGGCATATAACCAGGTGTATATTATGTTACCTGAGCATTATAGGTGTGGAATGATTATGAAATATCTGTAGATAATAGGAGAATGAACGCATATGGCATATAACCAGGTGTATATTATGTTACCTGAGCATTATAGGTGTGGAATGATCATGAAATATCTGTAGATAATAGGAGAATGAACGCATATGGCATATAACCAGGTGTATATTACGTTACCTGAGCATTATAGGTGTGGAATGATTATGAAATATCTGTAGATAATAGGAGAATGAACACATATGGCATATAACCAGGTGTATATTACGTTACCTGAGCATTATAGGTGTGGAATGATCATGAAATATCTGTAGATAATAGGAGAATGAATGCATATGGCATATAACCAGGTGTATATTACGTTACCTGAGCATTATAGGTGTGGAATGATCATGAAATATCTGTAGATAATAGGAGAATGAATGCATATGCCATATAACCAGGTGTATATTATGTTACCTGAGCATTATAGGTGTGGAATGATTATGAAATATTTGTAGATAATAGGAGAATGAATGCATATGGCATATAACCAGGTGTATATTATGTTACCTGAGCATTATAGGTGTGGAATGATCATGAAATATCTGTAGATAATAGGAGAATGAACGCATATGGCATATAACCAGGTGTATATTATGTTACCTGAGCATTATAGGTGTGGAATGATCATGAAATATCTGTAGATAATAGGAGAATGAATGCATATGGCATATAACCAGGTGTATATTATGTTACCTGAGCATTATAGGTGTGGAATGATCATGAAATATCTGTAGATAATAGGAGAATGAACGCATATGGCATATAACCAGGTGTATATTACGTTACCTGAGCATTATAGGTGTGGAATGATCAGGAAATATCTGTAGATAATAGGAGAATGAACGCATATGGCATATAACCAGGGGTATATTACGTTACCTGAGCATTATAGGTGTGGAATGATCATGAAATATCTGTAGATAATAGGAGAATGAATGCATATGGCATATAACCAGGTGTATATTATGTTACCTGAGCATTATAGGTGTGGAATGATCATGAAATATCTGTAGATAATAGGAGAATGAACGCATATGGCATATAACCAGGTGTATATTACGTTACCTGAGCATTATAGGTGTGGAATGATCAGGAAATATCTGTAGATAATAGGAGAATGAACGCATATGGCATATAACCAGGTGTATATTATGTTACCTGAGCATTATAGGTGTGGAATGATCATGAAATATCTGTAGATAATATGAAAATGAATGCATATGGCATATAACCAGGTGTATATTACGTTACCTGAGCATTATAGGTGTGGAATGATCATGAAATATCTGTAGATAATAGGAGAATAAACGCATATGCCATATAACCAGGTGTATATTATGTTACCTGAGCATTATAGGTGTGGAATGATTATGAAATATTTGTAGATAATAGGAGAATGAATGCATATGGCATATAACCAGGTGTATATTATGTTACCTGAGCATTATAGGTGTGGAATGATCATGAAATATCTGTAGATAATATGAAAATGAATGCATATGGCATATAACCAGGTGTATATTACGTTACCTGAGCATTATAGGTGTGGAATGATCATGAAATATCTGTAGATAATAGGAGAATAAACGCATATGCCATATAACCAGGTGTATATTATGTTACCTGAGCATTATAGGTGTGGAATGATTATGAAATATTTGTAGATAATAGGAGAATGAATGCATATGGCATATAACCAGGTGTATATTATGTTACCTGAGCATTATAGGTGTGGAATGATCATGAAATATCTGTAGATAATATGAAAATGAATGCATATGGCATATAACCAGGTGTATATTACGTTACCTGAGCATTATAGGTGTGGAATGATCATGAAATATCTGTAGATAATAGGAGAATGAACGCATATGCCATATAACCAGGTGTATATTACGTTACCTGAGCATTATAGGTGTGGAATGATCAGGAAATATCTGTAGATAATAGGAGAATGAATGCATATGGCATATAACCAGGTGTATATTATGTTACCTGAGCATTATAGGTGTGGAATGATCATGAAATATCTGTAGATAATAGGAGAATGAACGCATATGCCATATAACCAGGTGTATATTATGTTACCTGAGCATTATAGGTGTGGAATGATCATGAAATATCTGTAGATAATATGAAAATGAATGCATATGGCATATAACCAGGTGTATATTACGTTACCTGAGCATTATAGGTGTGGAATGATCAGGAAATATCTGTAGATAATAGGAGAATGAATGCATATGCCATATAACCAGGTGTATATTATGTTACCTGAGCATTATAGGTGTGGAATGATCATGAAATATCTTTAGATAATAGGAGAATGAACGCATATGGCATATAACCAGGTGTATATTATGTTACCTGAGCATTATAGGTGTGGAATGATCATGAAATATCTGTAGATAATATGAAAATGAACGCATATGGCATATAACCAGGTGTATATTATGTTACCTGAGCATTATAGGTGTGGAATGATTATGAAATATATGTAGATAATAGGAGAATGAATGCATATGGCATATAACCAGGTGTATATTACGTTACCTGAGCATTATAGGTGTGGAATGATCATGAAATATCTGTAGATAATAGGAGAATGAACGCATATGCCATATAACCAGGTGTATATTATGTTACCTGAGCATTATAGGTGTGGAATGATCATGAAATATCTGTAGATAATAGGAGAATGAACGCATATGGCATATAACCAGGTGTATATTATGTTACCTGAGCATTATAGGTGTGGAATGATCATGAAATATCTGTAGATAATATGAAAATGAATGCATATGGCATATAACCAGGTGTATATTACGTTACCTGAGCATTATAGGTGTGGAATGATCATGAAATATCTGTAGATAATAGGAGAATGAACGCATATGCCATATAACCAGGTGTATATTATGTTACCTGAGCATTATAGGTGTGGAATGATCAGGAAATATATGTAGATAATAGGAGAATGAGCGCATATGCCATATAACCAGGTGTATATTACGTTACCTGAGCATTATAGGTGTGGAATGATCAGGAAATATCTGTAGATAATAGGAGAATGAATGCATATGGCATATAACCAGGTGTATATTATGTTACCTGAGCATTATAGGTGTGGAATGATTATGAAATATCTGTAGATAATAGGAGAATGAACGCATATGGCATATAACCAGGTGTATATTACGTTACCTGAGCATTATAGGTGTGGAATGATCAGGAAATATCTGTAGATAATAGGAGAATGAATGCATATGCCATATAACCAGGTGTATATTATGTTACCTGAGCATTATAGGTGTGGAATGATCATGAAATATCTTTAGATAATAGGAGAATGAACGCATATGGCATATAACCAGGTGTATATTATGTTACCTGAGCATTATAGGTGTGGAATGATTATGAAATATCTGTAGATAATAGGAGAATGAATGCATATGGCATATAACCAGGTGTATATTACGTTACCTGAGCATTATAGGTGTGGAATGATCAGGAAATATCTGTAGATAATAGGAGAATGAATGCATATGCCATATAACCAGGTGTATATTATGTTACCTGAGCATTATAGGTGTGGAATGATCATGAAATATCTTTAGATAATAGGAGAATGAACGCATATGGCATATAACCAGGTGTATATTATGTTACCTGAGCATTATAGGTGTGGAATGATTATGAAATATCTGTAGATAATAGGAGAATGAATGCATATGGCATATAACCAGGTGTATATTACGTTACCTGAGCATTATAGGTGTGGAATGATCATGAAATATCTGTAGATAATAGGAGAATGAACGCATATGCCATATAACCAGGTGTATATTATGTTACCTGAGCATTATAGGTGTGGAATGATCATGAAATATCTGTAGATAATAGGAGAATGAACGCATATGGCATATAACCAGGTGTATATTATGTTACCTGAGCATTATAGGTGTGGAATGATCATGAAATATCTGTAGATAATATGAAAATGAATGCATATGGCATATAACCAGGTGTATATTACGTTACCTGAGCATTATAGGTGTGGAATGATCATGAAATATCTGTAGATAATAGGAGAATGAACGCATATGCCATATAACCAGGTGTATATTACGTTACCTGAGCATTATAGGTGTGGAATGATCATGAAATATCTGTAGATAATATGAAAATGAATGCATATGGCATATAACCAGGTGTATATTATGTTACCTGAGCATTATAGGTGTGGAATGATCAGGAAATATCTGTAGATAATAGGAGAATGAACGCATATGCCATATAACCAGGTGTATATTATGTTACCTGAGCATTATAGGTGTGGAATGATCAGGAAATATCTGTAGATAATAGGAGAATGAATGCATATGGCATATAACCAGGTGTATATTATGTTACCTGAGCATTATAGGTGTGGAATGATCATGAAATATCTGTAGATAATAGGAGAATGAACGCATACGGCATATAACCAGGTGTATATTCTGTTACCTGAGCATTATAGGTGTGGAATGATCATGAAATATCTGTAGATAATAGGAGAATGAATGCATATGCCATATAACCAGGTGTATATTATGTTACCTGAGCATTATAGGTGTGGAATGATCATGAAATATCTGTAGATAATATGAAAATGAATGCATATGGCATATAACCAGGTGTATATTATGTTACCTGAGCATTATAGGTGTGGAATGATCAGGAAATATCTGTAGATAATAGGAGAATGAATGCATATGGCATATAACCAGGTGTATATTATGTTACCTGAGCATTATAGGTGTGGAATGATCATGAAATATCTGTAGATAATAAAAGATATAACGCATATGCCATATAACCAGGTGTATATTATGTTACCTGAGCATTATAGGTGTGGAATGATTATGAAATATCTGTAGATAATAGGAGAATGAACGCATATGGCATATAACCAGGTGTATATTATGTTACCTGAGCATTATAGGTGTGGAATGATCATGAAATATCTGTAGATTACAGAAGAATAAATGCATATGGCATATAACCAGATGTATATGTTACCTGAGCATTATAGGTGTGGAATGATCATGAAATGTATGTAGATAATAGGAGAATGAACGCATATGTCATATAACCAGGTGTATATTATGTTACCTGAGTATTATAGGTGTGGAATGATCATGAAATATCAGTAGATTACAGGAAAATGAACGCATATGGCATATAACCAGGTGTATATTATGTTACCTGAGTATTATAGGTGTGGAATGATCATGAAATATCAGTAGATTACAGGAAAATGAACGCTTATGGCATATAACCAGGAGTATATTACGTTACCTGAGCATTAGAGGTGTGGAATGATCATGAACGATCTGTAGATAATAGGAGAATGAATGCATATGGCATATAACCAGGTGTATATTATGTTACCTGAGCATTATAGGTGTGGAATGATCATGAAATATCTGTAGATAATAGGAGAATGACCGTATATGGCATATAACCAGGTGTATATTATGTTACCTGAGCATTATAGGTGTGGAATGATCATGAAATATCTGTAGATAATAGGAGAATGAATGCATATGGCATATAACCAGGTGTATATTATGTTACCTGAGCATTATAGGTGTGGAATGATCATGAAATATCTGTAGATAATAGGAGAATGAATGCATATGGCATATAACCAGGTGTATATTACGTTACCTGAGCATTATAGGTGTGGAATGATCATGAAATATCTGTAGACAATAGGAGAATGAACGCATATGCCATATAACCAGGTGTATATTATGTTACCTGAGCATTATAGGTGTGGAATGATCATGAAATATCTGTAGATAATAGGAGAATGAACGCATATGGCATATAACCAGGTGTATATTATGTTACCTGAGCATTATAGGTGTGGAATGATCAGGAAATATCTGTAGATAATAGGAGAATGAATGCATATGGCATATAACCAGGTGTATATTATGTTACCTGAGCATTATAGGTGTGGAATGATCATGAAATATCTGTAGATAATAGGAGAATGAACGCATATGCCATATAACCAGGTGTATATTATGTTACCTGAGCATTATAGGTGTGGAATGATCATGAAATATCTGTAGATAATATGAAAATGAATGCATATGGCATATAACCAGGTGTATATTACGTTACCTGAGCATTATAGGTGAGGAATGATCAGGAAATATCTGTAGATAATAGGAGAATGAATGCATATGGCATATAACCAGGTGTATATTATGTTACCTGAGCATTATAGGTGTGGAATGATCATGAAATATCTGTAGATAATAAAAGATATAACGCATATGCCATATAACCAGGTGTATATTATGTTACCTGAGCATTATAGGTGTGGAATGATCATGAAATATCTGTAGATAATAGGAGAATGAACGCATATGCCATATAACCAGGTGTATATTATGTTACCTGAGCATTATAGGTGTGGAATGATTATGAAATATCTGTAGATAATAGGAGAATGAACGCATATGGCATATAACCAGGTGTATATTATGTTACCTGAGCATTATAGGTGTGGAATGATCATGAAATATCTGTAGATAATAGGAGAATGAATGCATATGGCATATAACCAGGTGTATATTACGTTACCTGAGCATTATAGGTGTGGAATGATCATGAAATATCTGTAGATAATAGGAGAATGAACACATATGGCATATAACCAGGAGTATATTCTGTTACCTGAGCATTATAGGTGTGGAATGATCATGAAATATCTGTAGATAATAGGAGAATGAATGCATATGGCATATAACCAGGTGTATATTATGTTACCTGAGCATTATAGGTGTGGAATGATCATGAAATATCTGTAGATAATAGGAAAATGAACGCATATGGCATATAACCAGATGTATATTATGTTACCTGAGCATTATAGGTGTGGAATGATCATGAAATATCTGTAGATTACAGAAGAATAAATGCATATGGCATATAACCAGATGTATATGTTACCTGAGCATTATAGGTGTGGAATGATCATGAAATGTATGTAGATAATAGGAGAATGAACGCATATGTCATATAACCAGGTGTATATTATGTTACCTGAGTATTATAGGTGTGGAATGATCATGAAATATCAGTAGATTACAGGAAAATGAACGCATATGGCATATAACCAGGTGTATATTATGTTACCTGAGTATTATAGGTGTGGAATGATCATGAAATATCAGTAGATTACAGGAAAATGAACGCTTATGGCATATAACCAGGAGTATATTACGTTACCTGAGCATTAGAGGTGTGGAATGATCATGAACGATCTGTAGATAATAGGAGAATGAATGCATATGGCATATAACCAGGTGTATATTATGTTACCTGAGCATTATAGGTGTGGAATGATCATGAAATATCTGTAGATAGTAGGAGAATGAATGCATATGGCATATAACCAGGTGTATATTATGTTACCTGAGCATTATAGGTGTGGAATGATCATGAAATATCTGTAGATAATAGGAGAATGAATGCATATGGCATATAACCAGGTGTATATTATGTTACCTGAGCATTATAGGTGTGGAATGATCGTGAAATATCTGTAGATTACAGGAAAATGAATGCATATGGCATATAACCAGGTGTATATTATGTTACCTGAGCATTATAGGTGTGGAATGATCATGAAATATATGTAGATAATAGGAAAATGAATGCATATGGCATATAACCAGGTGTATATTATGTTACCTGAGCATTATAGGTGTGGAATGATCATGAAATATCTGTAGATAATAGGAGAATGAATGCATATGGCATATAACCAGGTGTATATTACGTTACCTGAGCATTATAGGTGTGGAATGATCAGGAAATATCTGTAGATAATAGGAGAATGAATGCATATGGCATATAACCAGGTGTATATTATGTTACCTGAGCATTATAGGTGTGGAATGATCATGAAATATCTGTAGATAATAGGAGAATGAACGCATATGCCATATAACCAGGTGTATATTATGTTACCTGAGCATTATAGGTGTGGAATGATTATGAAATATCTGTAGATAATAGGAGAATGAACGCATATGGCATATAACCAGGTGTATATTATGTTACCTGAGCATTATAGGTGTGGAATGATCATGAAATATCTGTAGATAATAGGAGAATGAATGCATATGGCATATAACCAGGTGTATATTACGTTACCTGAGCATTATAGGTGTGGAATGATCATGAAATATCTGTAGATAATAGGAGAATGAACACATATGGCATATAACCAGGTGTATATTCTGTTACCTGAGCATTATAGGTGTGGAATGATCATGAAATATCTGTAGATAATAGGAGAATGAACGCTTATGGCATATAACCAGGTGTATATTCTGTTACCTGAGCATTATAGGTGTGGAATGATCATGAAATATCTGTAGATAATAGGAGAATGAATGCATATGGCATATAACCAGGTGTATATTACGTTACCTGAGCATTATAGGTGTGGAATGATCAGGAAATATCTGTAGATAATAGGAGAATGAACGCATATGGCATATAACCAGGTGTATATTATGTTACCTGAGCATTATAGGTGTGGAATGATCATGAAATATCTTTAGATAATAGGAGAATGAACGCATATGGCATATAACCAGGTGTATATTATGTTACCTGAGCATTATAGGTGTGGAATGATCATGAAATATCTGTAGATAATATGAAAATGAATGCATATGGCATATAACCAGGTGTATATTACGTTACCTGAGCATTATAGGTGTGGAATGATCATGAAATATCTGTAGATAATAGGAGAATGAACGCATATGGCATATAACCAGGTGTATATTATGTTACCTGAGCATTATAGGTGTGGAATGATCATGAAATATCTGTAGATAATAGGAGAATGAACGCATATGGCATATAACCAGGTGTATATTATGTTACCTGAGCATTATAGGTGTGGAATGATCATGAAATATCTGTAGATAATATGAAAATGAATGCATATGGCATATAACCAGGTGTATATTACGTTACCTGAGCATTATAGGTGTGGAATGATCATGAAATATCTGTAGATAATAGGAGAATGAACGCATATGCCATATAACCAGGTGTATATTACGTTACCTGAGCATTATAGGTGTGGAATGATCATGAAATATCTGTAGATAATAGGAGAATGAATGCATATGGCATATAACCAGGTGTATATTCTGTTACCTGAGCATTATAGGTGTGGAATGATCATGAAATATCTGTAGATAATAGGAGAATGAATGCATATGGCATATAACCAGGTGTATATTATGTTACCTGAGCATTATAGGTGTGGAATGATCATGAAATATCTGTAGATAATATGAAAATGAATGCATATGGCATATAACCAGGTGTATATTATGTTACCTGAGCATTATAGGTGTGGAATGATCAGGAAATATCTGTAGATAATAGGAGAATGAATGCATATGGCATATAACCAGGTGTATATTATGTTACCTGAGCATTATAGGTGTGGAATGATCAGGAAATATCTGTAGATAATAGGAGAATGAATGCATATGGCATATAACCAGGTGTATATTATGTTACCTGAGCATTATAGGTGTGGAATGATCATGAAATATCTGTAGATAATAGGAGAATGAATGCATATGCCATATAACCAGGTGTATATTATGTTACCTGAGCATTATAGGTGTGGAATGATCATGAAATATCTGTAGATAATATGAAAATGAATGCATATGGCATATAACCAGGTGTATATTACGTTACCTGAGCATTATAGGTGTGGAATGATCAGGAAATATCTGTAGATAATAGGAGAATGAATGCATATGGCATATAACCAGGTGTATATTATGTTACCTGAGCATTATAGGTGTGGAATGATCATGAAATATCTGTAGATAATAAAAGATATAACGCATATGCCATATAACCAGGTGTATATTATGTTACCTGAGCATTATAGGTGTGGAATGATCATGAAATATCTGTAGATAATAGGAGAATGAATGCATATGGCATATAACCAGGTGTATATTATGTTACCTGAGCATTATAGGTGTGGAATGATCATGAAATATCTGTAGATAATAGGAGAATGAATGCATATGGCATATAACCAGGTGTATATTCTGTTACCTGAGCATTATAGGTGTGGAATGATCATGAAATATCTGTAGATAATAGGAGAATGAATGCATATGGCATATAACCAGGTGTATATTATGTTACCTGAGCATTATAGGTGTGGAATGATCATGAAATATCTGTAGATAATAGGAAAATGAACGCATATGGCATATAACCAGATGTATATTATGTTACCTGAGCATTATAGGTGTGGAATGATCATGAAATATCTGTAGATTACAGAAGAATAAATGCATATGGCATATAACCAGATGTATATGTTACCTGAGCATTATAGGTGTGGAATGATCATGAAATGTATGTAGATAATAGGAGAATGAACGCATATGTCATATAACCAGGTGTATATTATGTTACCTGAGTATTATAGGTGTGGAATGATCATGAAATATCAGTAGATTACAGGAAAATGAACGCATATGGCATATAACCAGGTGTATATTATGTTACCTGAGTATTATAGGTGTGGAATGATCATGAAATATCAGTAGATTACAGGAAAATGAACGCTTATGGCATATAACCAGGAGTATATTATGTTACCTGAGCATTATAGGTGTGGAATGATCATGAACGATCTGTAGATAATAGGAGAATGAACGCATATGTCATATAACCAGGTGTATATTATGTTACCTGAGCATTATAGGTGTGGAATGATCATGAACGATCTGTAGATAATAGGAGAATGAATGCATATGGCATATAACCAGGTGTATATTATGTTACCTGAGCATTATAGGTGTGGAATGATCATGAAATATCTGTAGATAATAGGAGAATGAATGCATATGGCATATAACCAGGTGTATATTATGTTACCTGAGCATTATAGGTGTGGAATGATCGTGAAATATCTGTAGATTACAGGAAAATGAATGCATATGGCATATAACCAGGTGTATATTATGTTACCTGAGCATTATAGGTGTGGAATGATCATGAAATATATGTAGATAATAGGAAAATGAATGCATATGGCATATAACCAGGTGTATATTATGTTACCTGAGCATTATAGGTGTGGAATGATCATGAAATATCTGTAGATAATAGGAGAATGAACGCATATCCCATATAACCAGGTGTATATTACGTTACCTGAGCATTATAGGTGTGGAATGATCAGGAAATATCTGTAGATAATAGGAGAATGAATGCATATGGCATATAACCAGGTGTATATTATGTTACCTGAGCATTATAGGTGTGGAATGATCATGAAATATCTGTAGATAATAAAAGATATAACGCATATGCCATATAACCAGGTGTATATTATGTTACCTGAGCATTATAGGTGTGGAATGATCATGAAATATCTGTAGATAATAGGAGAATGAACGCATATGCCATATAACCAGGTGTATATTATGTTACCTGAGCATTATAGGTGTGGAATGATTATGAAATATCTGTAGATAATAGGAGAATGTACGCTTATGGCATATAACCAGGTGTATATTCTGTTACCTGAGCATTATAGGTGTGGAATGATCATGAAATATCTGTAGATAATAGGAGAATGAACGCATATGCCATATAACCAGGTGTATATTATGTTACCTGAGCATTATAGGTGTGGAATGATCATGAAATATCTGTAGATAATAGGAGAATGAACACATATGGCATATAACCAGGTGTATATTCTGTTACCTGAGCATTATAGGTGTGGAATGATCATGAAATATCTGTAGATAATAGGAGAATGAACGCTTATGGCATATAACCAGGTGTATATTCTGTTACCTGAGCATTATAGGTGTGGAATGATCATGAAATATCTGTAGATAATAGGAGAATGAATGCATATGGCATATAACCAGGTGTATATTATGTTACCTGAGCATTATAGGTGTGGAATGATCATGAAATATCTGTAGATAATAGGAAAATGAACACATATGGCATATAACCAGGTGTATATTATGTTACCTGAGCATTATAGGTGTGGAATGATCATGAAATATCTGTAGATAATAGGAAAATGAACACATATGGCATATAACCAGATGTATATTATGTTACCTGAGCATTATAGGTGTGGAATGATCATGAAATATCTGTAGATTACAGAAGAATAAATGCATATGGCATATAACCAGATGTATATGTTACCTGAGCATTATAGGTGTGGAATGATCATGAAATGTATGTAGATAATAGGAGAATGAACGCATATGTCATATAACCAGGTGTATATTATGTTACCTGAGTATTATAGGTGTGGAATGATCATGAAATATCAGTAGATTACAGGAAAATGAACGCATATGGCATATAACCAGGTGTATATTATGTTACCTGAGTATTATAGGTGTGGAATGATCATGAAATATCAGTAGATTACAGGAAAATGAACGCTTATGGCATATAACCAGGAGTATATTACGTTACCTGAGCATTAGAGGTGTGGAATGATCATGAACGATCTGTAGATAATAGGAGAATGAATGCATATGGCATATAACCAGGTGTATATTATGTTACCTGAGCATTATAGGTGTGGAATGATCATGAAATATCAGTAGATAATAGGAGAATGAATGCATATGGCATATAACCAGGTGTATATTATGTTACCTGAGCATTATAGGTGTGGAATGATCATGAAATATCTGTAGATAATAGGAGAATGAAGACATATGGCATATAACCAGGTGTATATTATGTTACCTGAGCATTATAGGTGTGGAATGATCATGAAATATCTGTAGATAATAGGAGAATGAATGCATATGGCATATAACCAGGTGTATATTATGTTACCTGAGCATTATAGGTGTGGAATGATCGTGAAATATCTGTAGATTACAGGAAAATGAATGCATATGGCATATAACCAGGTGTATATTATGTTACCTGAGCATTATAGGTGTGGAATGATCATGAAATATATGTAGATAATAGGAAAATGAATGCATATGGCATATAACCAGGTGTATATTATGTTACCTGAGCATTATAGGTGTGGAATGATCATGAAATATCTGTAGATAATAGGAAAATAAATGCAGATGGCATATAACCAGGTGTATATTATGTTACCTGAGCATTATAGGTGTGGAATGATCATGAAATATCTGTAGATAATAGGAGAATGAATGCATATGGCATATAACCAGGTGTATATTATGTTACCTGAGCATTATAGGTGTGGAATGATCATGAAATATCTGTAGATAATAGGAGAATGAATGCATATGGCATATAACCAGGTGTATATTACGTTACCTGAGCATTATAGATGTGGAATGATCGTGAAATATCTGTAGATTACAGGAAAATGAATGCATATGGCATATAACCAGGTGTATATTATGTTACCTGAGCATTATAGGTGTGGAATGATCATGAAATATCAGTAGATAATAGGAGAATAAATGCATATGGCATATAACCAGGTGTATATTATGTTACCTGAGCATTATAGGTGTGGAATGATCATGAAATATCTGTAGATAATAGGAGAATGAATGCATATGGCATATAACCAGGTGTATATTATGTTACCTGAGCATTATAGGTGTGGAATGATCGTGAAATATCTGTAGATTACAGGAAAATGAATGCATATGGCATATAACCAGGTGTATATTATGTTACCTGAGCATTATAGGTGTGGAATGATCGTGAAATATCTGTAGATTACAGGAAAATGAATGCATATGGCATATAACCAGGTGTATATTATGTTACCTGAGCATTATAGGTGTGGAATGATCATGAAATATATGTAGATAATAGGAAAATGAATGCATATGGCATATAACCAGGTGTATATTATGTTACCTGAGCATTATAGGTGTGGAATGATCATGAAATATCTGTAGATAATAGGAGAATGAACGCATATCCCATATAACCAGGTGTATATTACGTTACCTGAGCATTATAGGTGTGGAATGATCAGGAAATATCTGTAGATAATAGGAGAATGAATGCATATGGCATATAACCAGGTGTATATTATGTTACCTGAGCATTATAGGTGTGGAATGATCATGAAATATCTGTAGATAATAAAAGATATAACGCATATGCCATATAACCAGGTGTATATTATGTTACCTGAGCATTATAGGTGTGGAATGATCATGAAATATCTGTAGATAATAGGAGAATGAACGCATATGCCATATAACCAGGTGTATATTATGTTACCTGAGCATTATAGGTGTGGAATGATTATGAAATATCTGTAGATAATAGGAGAATGAACGCATATGGCATATAACCAGGTGTATATTCTGTTACCTGAGCATTATAGGTGTGGAATGATCATGAAATATCTGTAGATAATAGGAGAATGTACGCTTATGGCATATAACCAGGTGTATATTCTGTTACCTGAGCATTATAGGTGTGGAATGATCATGAAATATCTGTAGATAATAGGAGAATGAACGCATATGCCATATAACCAGGTGTATATTATGTTACCTGAGCATTATAGGTGTGGAATGATCATGAAATATCTGTAGATAATAGGAGAATGAACACATATGGCATATAACCAGGTGTATATTCTGTTACCTGAGCATTATAGGTGTGGAATGATCATGAAATATCTGTAGATAATAGGAGAATGAACGCTTATGGCATATAACCAGGTGTATATTCTGTTACCTGAGCATTATAGGTGTGGAATGATCATGAAATATCTGTAGATAATAGGAGAATGAATGCATATGGCATATAACCAGGTGTATATTATGTTACCTGAGCATTATAGGTGTGGAATGATCATGAAATATCTGTAGATAATAGGAAAATGAACACATATGGCATATAACCAGGTGTATATTATGTTACCTGAGCATTATAGGTGTGGAATGATCATGAAATATCTGTAGATAATAGGAAAATGAACACATATGGCATATAACCAGATGTATATTATGTTACCTGAGCATTATAGGTGTGGAATGATCATGAAATATCTGTAGATTACAGAAGAATAAATGCATATGGCATATAACCAGATGTATATGTTACCTGAGCATTATAGGTGTGGAATGATCATGAAATGTATGTAGATAATAGGAGAATGAACGCATATGTCATATAACCAGGTGTATATTATGTTACCTGAGTATTATAGGTGTGGAATGATCATGAAATATCAGTAGATTACAGGAAAATGAACGCATATGGCATATAACCAGGTGTATATTATGTTACCTGAGTATTATAGGTGTGGAATGATCATGAAATATCAGTAGATTACAGGAAAATGAACGCTTATGGCATATAACCAGGAGTATATTACGTTACCTGAGCATTAGAGGTGTGGAATGATCATGAACGATCTGTAGATAATAGGAGAATGAATGCATATGGCATATAACCAGGTGTATATTATGTTACCTGAGCATTATAGGTGTGGAATGATCATGAAATATCAGTAGATAATAGGAGAATGAATGCATATGGCATATAACCAGGTGTATATTATGTTACCTGAGCATTATAGGTGTGGAATGATCATGAAATATCTGTAGATAATAGGAGAATGAAGACATATGGCATATAACCAGGTGTATATTATGTTACCTGAGCATTATAGGTGTGGAATGATCATGAAATATCTGTAGATAATAGGAGAATGAATGCATATGGCATATAACCAGGTGTATATTATGTTACCTGAGCATTATAGGTGTGGAATGATCGTGAAATATCTGTAGATTACAGGAAAATGAATGCATATGGCATATAACCAGGTGTATATTATGTTACCTGAGCATTATAGGTGTGGAATGATCATGAAATATATGTAGATAATAGGAAAATGAATGCATATGGCATATAACCAGGTGTATATTATGTTACCTGAGCATTATAGGTGTGGAATGATCATGAAATATCTGTAGATAATAGGAAAATAAATGCAGATGGCATATAACCAGGTGTATATTATGTTACCTGAGCATTATAGGTGTGGAATGATCATGAAATATCTGTAGATAATAGGAGAATGAATGCATATGGCATATAACCAGGTGTATATTATGTTACCTGAGCATTATAGGTGTGGAATGATCATGAAATATCTGTAGATAATAGGAGAATGAATGCATATGGCATATAACCAGGTGTATATTACGTTACCTGAGCATTATAGATGTGGAATGATCGTGAAATATCTGTAGATTACAGGAAAATGAATGCATATGGCATATAACCAGGTGTATATTATGTTACCTGAGCATTATAGGTGTGGAATGATCATGAAATATCTGTAGATAATAGGAAAATAAATGCAGATGGCATATAACCAGGTGTATATTATGTTACCTGAGCATTATAGGTGTGGAATGATCATGAAATATCTGTAGATAATAGGAAAATAAATGCAGATGGCATATAATCAGGTGTATATTATGTTACCTGAGCATTATAGGTGTGGAACGATCATGAAATATCAGTAGATTACAGGAAAATGAACGCATATGCCATATAACCAGGTCTATATTTATATGGTCATATGCCATATGCGTTCATTCTCTTATTATCTACATATATTTCATGATCATTCCACACCTTTAATGCTCAGGTAACGTAATATACAGCTGGTTATATGCCATATGCGTTCATTCTCCTATTATCTACATATATTTCATGATCATTCCACACCTTTAATGCTCAGGAAATATAATATACACCTGGTTATATGCCATATGCATTCATTTTCCTATTATCTACATATATTTTATGATCGTTCCACACCTATAATGCTCAGGTAACATAATATACACCTGGTTATATGCCATATGCATTTATTCTTCTGTAATCTACAGATATTTCATGATCATTCCGCACCTATAATGCTCAGGTAACGTAATATACACCTGGTTATATGGCATATGCGTTCATTCTCCTATTATCTACAGATATTTCATGAACATTCCACACCTATAATGCTCAGGTAACGTAATATACAGTCATGGCCAAAAGTTTTGAGAATGACACCAAAATTATATTTTCACATAATCTGTTGCCCTCTGGTTTTTAATTGTGTTTGTCTGATGTTTATATCACATACAGAAATATAATTGCAATCATATTGTGAGTACCAAAAGGTTATATTGACAGTTAGAATGCGTTAATGCAGCAAGTCAATATTTGCAGTGTTGACCCTTCTTCTTCAGGACCTCTGCAATTCTCCCTGGCATGCTCTCAATCAACTTCTGGACCAAATCCTGACTGATAGCTGTCCATTCTTGCATAAGCAATGCTTGCATTTTACCAGAATTTGTTGGTTTTTGTTTGTCCACCCGTCTCTCGATGATTGCCCACAAGTTCTCAATGGGATTAAGATCTGGGGAGTTTCCAGGCCATGGACCCAAAATCTCTATGTTTTGTTCCATGAGCCATTTAGTGATCACCTTTGCTTTATGGCAAGGTGCTCCATCATGCTGGAAAAGGCATTGTTGGGCGCCAAACTACTCTTGGACAGTTGGGAGAAGTTGCTCTTGGAGGACATTCTGGTACCATTCTTTATTCATGGCTGTGTTTTTAGGCAAGACTGTGAGTGAGCCGATTCCCTTGGCTGAGAAGCAACCCCACACATGAATCGTTTCAGGATGCTTAACAGTTGGCATGACACAAGACTGGTGGTAGCGCTCACCTCTTCTTCTCCTAATAAGCTGTTTTCCAGATGTCCCAAACAATCGAAAAGGGGATTCATCTGAGAAAATGACTTTACCCCAGTTTTCAGCAGTCCACTCCCTGTACCTCTTGCAGAATATCAGTCGGTCCCTGATGTTTTTTCTGGAGAGAAGTGGCTTCTTTGCTGCCCTCCTTGAAACCAGGCCTTGCTCAAAGAGTCTCCGCCTCACAGTGCGTGCAGAAGCACTCACACCAGCCTGGTGCCATTGCTGATATGGATAAGATATAAGATACGGTCCTGGCGTTTGCTGGTCCTTCTGGGGCGCCCTGGAGCCTTTTTGGCAACAATGGAAGCTCTCTCCTTGAAGTTCTTGATGATGCGACAGATTGTTGACTGAAGTGCAATCTTTGTAGCTGCGATACTCTTCCCTGTTAGGCCATTTTTGTGCAGAGCAATGATGGCTGCACGTGTTTCTTTAGAGATAACCATGGTTAACTGAAGAGAAACAATGATACCAAGCACCAGCCTCCTTTTAAAGTGTCCAGTGGTGTCATTCTTACTTAATCATGACTGAATGATCGCCAGCCCTGTGCTCATCAACACCCACACCTGTGTTAATGGCACAATCACTAAAACAATGTTAGCTCCTCCTTTTAAGGCAGGAATGCAATGATGTTGAAATGTGTTTTGGGGGTTAAAGTTCATTTTCTTAGCCAATATTGACTTTGCAAGTAATTGCTGTTAAGCTGATCACTCTTTGACATTCTGGAGTATATGCCAATTGCCATTAGAAAAACTTAAGCAGTAGACTTTGTAAACATTTATATTTCTAGCATTCTCAAAACTTTTGGCCATGACTGTACACCTGGTTATATGGGATATGTGTTTATTCTATTATTATCTACAGATATTTCATGTTCATTCCATGTCTAACTTGCCCAAGAAACCTTTTATACATCTACATGATATACACCTAATAAGTTATTATCTTCATTCTTTTTATTTATTCCTCTTCTTCATTCTTTTTAGTATGTCCCCAAATGCTCTGCTGGAAGAATTCCCACAGACACTCCTGTACTTTTATGTCTATAGATTTAGGCTATGTGCGCACGTTGCGTACAGTCACTGCAGAAATTTCTGCAGCGATGTGAAGAACACACGTGCGCTTCAAATCGCTGCAGAAAATGTCCGTAGTGAAAGAAAAAAAAAGCCGATTCCATGCGCTCTGCCTGCAGCTCCTCCCATAGACAGAGCAGGGGCTGCAGGCAAAGCGCATGCAAGAAGTGACATGTCACTTCTTAGAATGCGCGCTTCGGGGCAGCAGCCAAAGCGCTGCGCTCTAAGACGCCACGTGCGCACGGCTCCTGCATAATCTTCATAGATTATGCAGGGGACGCAGGACGCATGCAGTTACGCTGCGCTACAAAGCGTAGCGTAACTGCATGTAATTACGCAACGTGCGCACATAGCCTTAGAGTAAAACCATCTTTTTAATCCAATCAATTTTATTGTAGGAAGTTACATTACAAAAGGAGAAATTCAGGTATCATTGGCAATAATACACAAAGAGGACAACGCTGTAACACGTGGTAGTATCACCTTTGATTATGATTCACATTTCCTGTCACACCACCACCAATCATGTCTGATGCAAGTTGCAACTTTTTTAGGTTAATCAATACCCAATACGTATAGAGTCAACCTACCAATTTACTCTTTAATCCTCAAAACGAGGGATCCAAACAACCAGAACCAGAGAGTAAAGGCTGCTTTACACCAGACAATCTATCGTGCGATAGATCGTCGGGGTCACGGTTTTTGTGACGCAAATCCGGCATCGCTGGCGATGCCGGCCTGTGTGACACCTCCTAGCGACGCAGTATCGCTCACAAATCGTGAGTCGTGTACTGCTCGTTAGGTTCTATAATATCGTTTAATTTAGTTGTTCATCGTTTCCGGGGTAGCACACGTCGCTCCGTGTGACACCCCGGGAACGATGAACAGCAGCTCACCTGCGTCACGCGGCCGCCGCCGGCTATGTGAAGGAAGGAGGTGGGCGGGACGTTTACGTCCCGCTCATCTCCGCCCCTCCGCTTCCATTGGCCAGCGGCCGTGTGACGTCGCTGTGACGCCGAACGTCCCTCCCACTCCAGGAAGTGGACGTTCGCCGCCCACAGCGTGGTAGCACGAGAGGTAAGTATGTGTGACGGGGGTTACTGACTTTGTGCGACACGGGCAGCGATTTGCCCGTGACGCAGAAAGGACGGGGGCGGGTACGATCGATTGTGAAATCGCACAATCGGTCGTACCATGTAAAGCAGCCTTAAGAAAGGAAGATAAGAAAAGGGAGGGGAGAGAGAGGTGGGGGAGAGGGGGAGAACCATGGATGGTTGCAAGGAAGCAACTAGGGAGGGGGAGGGGGGAGGTAGGGAATTGGATGGCGTTTCGGGGTAGCCCGAGCAGTAACAACAACAGAGATTTAAACCCCTTGAATATTGACCATATTGGAGCCGCAGGGGGGTTTGAATTCCTAGGAACGCCATCAGGGATGAGAGGGGCTAGACCAGCAAGGAATTGAGAGAAATTTCCAGAAAAAATTAAGGAACATTTGTGAGAAGAGGAACAAAAACAAAAAAATTCCAACAACACCCTTTTGCCCCGAGTAGGGTGCCCAGTGTATAACCGCTCGCCATAGGCGAGAACATCAGGGGGGCTACGTGACATCCCATGTCACAGGAGCAGGGACAGTAGGTGCCATAAGCAGGAAGGAGTCCCAGCTAAGCTACTGACCATTCAGGGTTAATCCTATCTGGAGGGCCTCTATGATTCTCCTGCCCACCAGGGTTTGGTGGGTGGGCTATTCCCCAGTCATCCAGCAATTTGCCCAGCTGCGAAGGAGTATGACATATGTGAGTGCCTCCATCTTTGAAAATTATCATCTTCACCGGAAAACCCCACTTGTACTTGATGTCTTGATCTCTAAGGAGTTTAGAAAGGTGGGCAAATTCTCTTCTTTTATTAAGAGTTGCAGCAGAAAGATCTGGGAAGATTTTTAGTCCCATGAAAGTGTCTGGCAGGGCTGGACTTCCCCTCAGTGTGTGCAGCACAGCTTCTTTTGTTTTGTAGAAATGAAGTCTAGCCAGGACATCTTTAGGCAGAGCTGGATCTATGCCTTTGGATTTAGGGACTCTATGAATCCTGTCCACTATCAAGTCTCTGGTGTCCCATCCAGGGAGTATAAGCTGCAGAAACTTGTGGAAGTATTCCTGGAGGTCTTTATCTGCTACTGATGAGGGAATCCCTCTGATTTTTAGGTTATTTCTTTGGGATCTGTCCTCTATATCACTGATTTTAAGTTTTAGTGCCTCTACCTCCTTTTCCAAAGCTGTGTTAGCATCTATCAGATTGTTATGTGATGTTGCAAATTCAGCCATTTTAGTTTCTACATGCTCTGTGCGATCACCCAGAGACCTGATCTCTTCCTTCAGCTCTCTTACTATTTCTCTGAGATCAGCCTGCAGGGAAGCCCTCAGCGTTTTCAGCAGAGATTGCATTGTTTCCGCTGTCAGAGGAATGGCTGTGCAGCCTCTCAAGCAGCCTGTATCTCCTTGTGAGGAGTGGGAAGAAGCTGAGTGGGAAGCCAGTGCCATCTTGCTTGGTGAGGAGAGATCCCTATCCCAGGGGTAGAAGTCTGTCAGTTTGGCTGGAGTGCCAGTTTTTTTAGGTCTCCCCTTAAGGCCCCGTCACACTAAGCAACATCGCTAGCAACATTGCTAGCAACATCGCTGCTAACGAACAACTTTGGTGACGTTGCTAGCGATGTTGCTGTGTGTGACATCCAGCAACAACCTGGCCCCTGCTGTGAGGTCGTTGGTTGTTGCTGAATGTCCTGGGCCATTTTTTAGTTGTTGCTGTCCCGCTGTGAAGCACAGATCGCTGTGTGTGACAGCGAGGCAGCAACAACTAAATGTGCAGGCAGCAGGAGCCGGCTTCTGCGGAGGCTGCTAACCACAGTAAACATCGGGTAACCAAGAAGCCCTGTCCTTGGTTACCCGATATTTACCTTTGTTACCAGCCTCCGCCGCTCTCACTGTCAGTGCCGGCTCCTGCTCTGTGCACATGTAGCTGCAGGACACATCGGGTTAATTAACGCGATGTGTGCTGTAGCTAGGAGAGCAGGGAGCCAGCGCTCAGTGTGCGCAGCTCCCTGCTCTGTGCACATGTAGCTGCAGCACACATCGGGTAATTAACCCAATGTGTGCTGTAACTAGGAGAGCAGGGAGCCTGCGCTCAGTGTGCGCTGCTCCCTGCTCTCTGCATGTGTAGCTCCGTGCGCTGGTAACCAAGGTAAATATCGGGTTGGTTACCCGATATTTACCTTAGTTACCAAGCGCAGCATCTTCCACGCGGCGCTGGGGGCTGGTCACTGGTGAGCTCACCAGCAACTCGTGTAGCGACGCTCCAGCGATCCCTGCCAGGTCAGGTTGCTGGTGGGATCGCTGGAGCGTCGCAGTGTGACATCTCACCAGCAACCTCCTAGCAACTTACCAGCGATCCCTATCGTTGTTGGGATTGCTGGTAAGTTGCTTAGTGTGACTGGACCTTTAAGCATCGCTGGGGGCTGGGGTTACTCACAAGTCCTGTAGCTGGTAATCCTGTTATCTGTGAGCTGATAAGAGCCGGTTTATCCTGCTGTCAGCACAGAGCTCTCCTTCAAGCAGCCGTGGCCATCAGCGTGCAGGCCACGCCCCCCTCAGAAACCATCTTGTAGGTGTAATATATAGATGTCTCAAAACTTTTGTCCATATGGTGTATATGTATATCATATGCCATATATAATAATATAAAATATTCAGTGCACAGGTGTAATTTTTTTTAGCTATTTGGATTCTATTTTATTTTTTTTTTTACTCATGAGATGATACTTTTGTAATTCATATGTTTTCTTCTACAGGTTAAAAAAATACTACTTTGTAAGGGTTTTTTACATTTACATTTTTAATGGGAGAAAAACATTACTTAAATTCAGAACATAAATATGGCTTCTCCCTTTTGTGTTCTCCTATATGTGAAAAGGCAATTACTGATAAAGAAAGTTTAAAGAGAACAAATCATCAGTATTTCCATATATAACGTAAAGCCAGGGCTATACTGACACTAGGACGCTGAATGTAAACATACCTTTTGTTCTGAGATTGGCTGTTTTATTTCAGAAATGTGTGCTAGTAAAGTTACAGAAATGCACTGCTATTTTATTGATAGCAGCTACATAATATCTTATAGGTGGGTCGGGTTTTGCTAGTTATTCCCGCCCCTCTCTGCTGCCTGGCCTTGGTAGATGCTAGACTGTATGGGCTCGTTCCAGGTATGAGTGTTTTCTGTCACAGGATAGGGGTGTGTTCGAAATGCAGCCCATACAGTCTAAGGGTATGTGCGCACTAGGCGTTTTTTTCACGCTGCGTTTTTATGTGCGTTTTTGTCTCAAAAAACGCACCCGCGGCTAAAAAACGTGACAAAAATGCATGCGTTTTTACCGCGATTCGGTGCGTTTTCTTCAGCGCTCTATTGGGAGACCCAGACGATTGGGGTATAGCTACTGCCCTCCGGAGGCCACACAAAGCACTACACTAAAAAGTGCAAGGCCCCTCCCCTTCTGGCTATACCCCCCCCGTGGTATCACGGGTACTCCAGTTTTCAAGCTTTGTGCGAAGGAGGTCAGACATTCCATGCATAGCTCCACAGATTTTAGTCAGCAGTAGCTGCTGACTATTTCGGATGGAAGAAAAGAGGGCCCATATAGGGTTCCCAGCATGCTCCCTTCTCACCCGTAGATGGTGTTGTAAGGTTGAGGTACCTATTGCTGGTACAGGGGCTGGAGCCCCACATGCTGTTTTCCTTCCACATCCCCTTGTAGGGCTCTGTGGAAGTGGGATCCTGCCGGCCTCAAAGCTCTGACGCCGGGCTCCATCCACAGACCCATAGCACCTGGTGGATGCCGAGCAGGAGTACCATCAGGGACAAGGCCCTGCATCATACAGGTACTCTGTGTCCCCGGCAGGCACAGACACACTCCGGGCTGGCTGGGTGTTGTAGTGCGCCGGGGACCGTAACGCTAGAGCTAGTGTTCCTACAGTTTAACTGGGGGACTTTTTTCTGTGTTGTGGGAACGCAGCGCCGACCCCCGCTGGACCGGCGGCGCTGCTGTGACTTTTAGTTCGCCGGGGACACGCCGACCGCGCTTTTACGGCGGTGGCGTTTATAAATCTAGTCCCCGGCTTTTGCGGCCTAGGACGCCGGCAGCTCCGATTCGTTCCCGCCCCCACCCTGTCAATCAGGGTAGGGGAGAGACGCTGTTTCACGGCAGCGACGAGGGCTGGAGCCTGATTTACATGCTCCAGCCCTCTCACTAGGCACAGAGGGAAGCAGGCTTCCCGCTCTTAGTCAGGAACGCCCAGGGCCCGCCCCCCCTCCTCTCTCAGGACGCCGGCAGCCATTACATGCATGTCTGGCTGGAGGAAGGACGCAAGGCTCTGGGAGACCTGGACTAGGGGGCTTTGGAGATCACACACCCGCTCTTAAGCGGGCGGTAAGCGGCTTTTCAGCTGGCCCCTCTAGTGCCTCAGTGTGTATTAGTGTACTGTGTCACTGGACATATATATATTTCCTTATTGCTTGCACTGTGAGGTCGCTTCCTGGCTGTATACCCAGATCGCTCTGAGGAGGCAGCAACATGTCATCCACAAAACGCAAGGCTGCCAAGGCTAGGGCTGTGTACACTGCGTGTGCTGCATGTGGGGCTGCTCTACCAGCAGGCTCCAAGGACCCCCATTGTGTGCAATGCTCAGATCCGGTGCTGCTTCGCCAGCCGGAGTCAGGAGAGATAGTGACCCAGGCTGAGACGCCTGTAAGTCCTGCCCCGGTGTCAGGGACAGACTTTGCAGTTTTTGCTGATAATATGTCTGTGACTATGGCAAAAATCCTTGAAACTTTGCAATCCATGCCTGGGGCTCAGTCTATGGACACGGCGAGGTCTCTGTCCTCTAATCCCCCTCAGTTGGATTTAATCCAGACTGCAAGGGGGTCCCCGGCTTCACAGGCTGAGTATTATGACTCAGATGATAGCCCCAGCCACCCTAAGCGGGCTCGCTGGGAAAGACCCTCAACGTCATCACACTGCTCAGGGTCTCAGCGCAATCAGTCGCTCTGTGATGCGTCTGATGAGAGTGATCAGGAGTCTTATCCTGGAACCCCTCTCAATCTGGATACCCCGGATGGGGACGCCATGGTAAACGAGCTTATCTCAGCCATCAATAGACTGTTGGATATTTCTCCCCCAGCCCCTTCTGCAGAGGAGGCAGCTGCAGAGCAGGAGAAGTTTCGTTTTCTCTATCCCAAGCGTAAATTAAGTGCTTTCTTGGATCACTCTGACTTCAGAGAGTCAATCCAGAAACACGACGCTCATCCAGAAAGGCGTTTCTCTAAATGTTCTAAGGATACACGTTTTCCTTTCCCCCCTGATGTGGTCAAGCGCTGGACCCAGTGTCCAAAAGTTGACCCCCCGATTTCCAAACTTGCAGCTAGATCCATAGTTGCAGTGGAGGATGGCGCTTCACTTAAGGATGCCAATGACAGACAGATGGACCTCTGGTTAAAATCTGTCTATGAAGCTATCGGCGCGTCGTTTGCTCCAGCATTCGCAGCCGTATGGGCACTCCAAGCTATTTCAGCAGGGTTAGCAAAAGTGGATGCTATCTTACATCCAGCGGTGCCGCAAGTGGCGTCCCTTACCTCGCAGATGTCCGCGTTTGCGTCTTACGCTATCAATGCGGTCCTAGAATCTACCAGCCGCACCTCAATGGCGTCCGCCAATTCGGTAGTTTTGCGCAGAGCCTTGTGGTTAAAGGACTGGAAAGCAGATGCTGGTTCCAAAAAATGTTTAACCAGCCTGCCTTTATCTAGAGATAGACTGTTTGGCGAGCCATTGGCTGACATCATTAAACAGTCCAAGGGTAAAGACTCTTCTTTGCCCCAGCCCAGATCAAGCAAACCTCAGCAGAAAAAATGGCAGCAGAGGTTTCAGTCCTTTCGAGGTTCGGGCAAGACACAATTCTCCTCGTCCAAAGGGACTCAGAGGACGCAAAGAAGCTCAGATTCCTGGCGGGCTCACGCGCGCCCCAAGAAAGCAAATGGAGGAACCGCTTCCAAAGCGGCTACCTCATGACTTCCAGCTCCCCCCCTCCGCATCTCCGGTCGGGGGCAGGCTCTCCCGCTTATCCGACATTTGGATGTCACAGGTCAAAGACCGGTGGGTGACAGACATTTTGTCTCGCGGGTACAGAATCGAGTTCAGTTCTCGTCCTCCAGCTCGGTTCTTCAGAACCTCCCCACATCCAGACCGAGCAGATGCCCTGCTGCAGGCGGTGGACTCCCTAAGAGCGGAAGGAGTAGTGGTTCCTGTACCGCCTCAGGAACAAGGGAGAGGGTTTTACTCCAATCTCTTTGTGGTTCCAAAAAAGGACGGCTCGTTCCGTCCTGTTCTGGATCTAAAGCTGTTCAACAAACATGTGCACGCCAGGCGGTTCCGGATGGAAACCCTCCGCTCTGTCGTGGCCTCAATGTCTCAAGGAGACTTCCTTGCCTCAATAGACATCAAAGATGCTTATCTCCACGTGCCAATTGCTACAGAACATCAACGTTTTCTACGTTTTGTGATAGGAAACGAACATCTTCAGTTCGTAGCTCTGCCATTCGGTCTGGCGACAGCCCCACGGGTTTTCACCAAGGTCATGGCGGCAGTGGTAGCGGTCTTGCACTCTCAGGGACACTCGGTGATCCCTTACCTAGACGATCTACTTGTCAAGGCACCCTCTCAAGAGGCATGCCAACTCAGTCTACATGCTACACTGGAGACTCTACAGACGTTCGGATGGATCATCAACTTTCCAAAGTCGAATCTGTCTCCGACACAGTCACTAACGTATCTTGGCATGGAGTTCCATACTCGAGCAGCGAGAGTGAAGCTTCCGCTGAACAAGCAGCGGTCACTACAGACAGGGGTGCAATCCCTCCTTCAGGGCCAGTCGCACCCCTTACGGCGCCTCATGCACTTCCTCGGGAAGATGGTGGCAGCCATGGAAGCAGTTCCCTTTGCGCAGTTTCATCTGCGTCCACTTGGGACATTCTCCGCCAATGGGACGGGAAGTCAACGTCCCTGGACAGGAAAGTCTCTCTTTCCCAGACGGCCAAGGACTCCCTACAATGGTGGCTCCTTCCCACCTCATTGTCTCAGGGAAGATCCTTCCTGCCCCCATCCTGGGCAGTGGTCACGACAGATGCGAGTTTGTCAGGGTGGGGAGCAGTGTTTCTCCACCACAGGGCTCAGGGGACGTGGACTCCGCAGGAGTCCACCCTTCAGATCAATGTTCTGGAAATCAGAGCAGTGTATCTTGCCCTACTAGCCTTCCAGCAGTGGCTGGAAGGAAGGCAGATCCGAATTCAGTCGGACAACTCCACAGCGGTGGCATACATCAACCACCAAGGGGGGACACGCAGTCGGCAAGCCTTCCAGGAAGTCCGGCGGATTCTGATGTGGGTGGAAGCCACGGCCTCCACCATATCCGCAGTTCACATCCCCGGCGTAGAAAACTGGGAAGCAGACTTCCTCAGTCGCCAGGGCATGGACGCAGGGGAATGGTCCCTTCACCCGGACGTGTTTCAGGAAATCTGTCGCCGATGGGGAGTGCCGGACGTCGACCTAATGGCGTCCCGGCACAACAACAAGGTCCCGGCATTCATGGCGAGGTCGCGCGATCAAAGAGCTCTGGCGGCAGACGCATTGGTTCAAGATTGGTCGCAGTTCCGGCTCCCATACGTATTTCCATCTCTGGCACTCTTGCCCAGAGTGTTACGCAAGATCAGATCCGATTGCAGCCGCGTCATACTCGTCGCCCCAGACTGGCCGAGGAGATCGTGGTATCCGGATCTGTGGCATCTCACGGTCGGTCGACCGTGGTCACTGCCAGACCGACCAGACTTACTGTCCCAAGGGCCGTTTTTCCATCAGAATTCTGCGGCCCTGAACCTGACTGTGTGGCCATTGAGTCCTGGATCCTAGCGTCTGCAGGATTATCTCAAGGAGTCGTAGCCACAATGAGACAAGCTAGGAAGTCAACGTCTGCTAAGATCTACCACAGAACGTGGAAGATTTTCTTATCTTGGTGCTCTGCACAGAGAGTATCCCCTTGGCCATTTGCATTGCCCACCTTTCTTTCCTTCCTGCAATCGGGGTTGGAAAAGGGCTTGTCGCTCAGCTCCCTTAAAGGGCAAGTCTCGGCACTGTCGGTGTTTTTTCAGAAGCGTCTAGCACGTCTTCCTAAGGTGCGCACGTTCCTACAGGGGGTCTGTCATATTGTGCCCCCGTACAAGCGGCCGTTAGATCCATGGGATCTGAACAGAGTACTTGTTGCTCTGCAAAAGCCGCCCTTCGAGCCTCTAAAGGACGTTTCCTTTTCTCGCCTGTCACAGAAAGTGGCGTTTCTTGTCGCGATCACATCGCTTCGGCGAGTGTCTGAGCTGGCAGCTTTGTCATCCAAGGCTCCTTTCCTGGTGTTCCACCAGGACAAGGTAGTGCTGCGCCCCATTCCGGAGTTTCTCCCTAAGGTCGTATCCTCGTTTCATCTTAATCAGGATATATCCTTGCCTTCCTTTTACCCTCATCCGGTTCACCGGTATGAAAAGGACTTACGTTTGCTAGATCTGGTGAGAGCACTCAGAATCTACATTTCCCGAACGGCGCCCATGCGCCATTCCGATGCTCTTTTTGTCCTTGTCGCTGGTCCGCGCAAGGGATTGCAGGCTTCTAAAGCCACCCTGGCTCGATGGATCAAAGAACCAATTCTAGAGGCCTACCGCTCTGCGGGGCTTCCGGTTCCTTCAGGGCTAAAAGCCCACTCAACCAGAGCCGTGGGTGCGTCCTGGGCATTACGACACCAGGCTTCGGCTCAACAGGTGTGCCAGGCAGCAACCTGGTCCAGTCTGCACACTTTCACCAAGCATTATCAGGTGCATACCTATGCTTCGGCGGATGCCAGCTTAGGTAGAAGAGTCCTGCAGGCGGCAGTGACATCCCCGTAGGGGAGGGCTGTTTTTTTGCAGCTCTAACATGAGGTATTTCTTTACCCACCCAGGGACAGCTTTTGGACGTCCCAATCGTCTGGGTCTCCCAATAGAGCGCTGAAGAAGAAGGGAATTTTGTTACTTACCGTAAATTCCTTTTCTTCTAGCTCTTATTGGGAGACCCAGCACCCGCCCTGTTGTCCTTCGGGATTTTTTTGTTGTTTGCGGGTACACATGTTGTTCATGTTGAACGGTTTTTTCGGTTCTCCGATGTTTCTCGGAGTTAATTTGTTTAAACCAGTTATTGGCTTCCTCCTTCTTGCTTTGGCACTAAAACTGGAGTACCCGTGATACCACGGGGGGGTATAGCCAGAAGGGGAGGGGCCTTGCACTTTTTAGTGTAGTGCTTTGTGTGGCCTCCGGAGGGCAGTAGCTATACCCCAATCGTCTGGGTCTCCCAATAAGAGCTAGAAGAAAAGGAATTTACGGTAAGTAACAAAATTCCCTTCTTTTGCTGCGTTTTTGCTCACTGCGTTTTTAATCAGTGCACAATGCCATTAAAGATTGTTGATGAAAAAAAAAAAAAAGGTCTGATGTCATTTCCTTCTTCAAAATGTTCATTGTATGCAGGAGAGCAGACAGCTGCAGAACTAGTGTATGCAGGAGAGCAGACAGCAGCTGCAGAACTACAAGGCTCAGCATCCTCCATCCAGGACTGTATGCAGGAGTTTTTTGCCCAAAAAGAAAAATAAAATGACATAGGCTTCGCCATATTTTTGTATGCTAGCCGGGTACAGCAGGCAGATACAGGCTGCCCCCAACCCACAGCTGCCTATTTGTACCCGGCTGGGAATCAAAAATATAGGGAAGCCCTTTTTTTTTTTTTTTTTATTTCATGAATTTCAAGAAATAATTTAAAAAAAAATGACATAGGCTTCGCCCAATTTTTGAGTCCAGCCAGGTACAACTAGGCAGCTGGGGATTGGAATCCGCAGTGCAGAGTGCCCAAGCTTTCTGGGCACCCCCACTGCGAATTGCAGTCCTTAGCCACCCCAGAAAATGGCGCTTTCATCTTCTGGCGCTGTATCCAACTCTTCCAGCTACCCTGGTGACTGTGGCTCGCTAGGTAATAATGGAGTTAGGGTTAGCTGTATATTATCAGCTGGCCCTAAGCCCGAAATTCATGGTGTCACGCCAATATTAGACATGGCCACCATGAATTTCTAGTAATGATAAAAAAAAAAAACACAACACACAGAAAAATATTTTTATTAGAAATAAAACACAACACAATTAGTGACTCCATCTTTATTGAAATAATGAACCCCCATCCACAGTAATCCTGGGTCAAGGGTCCCGCGCCGTCCAATCCGAATCAAATATCATCTGATCGGTTTGCTGGAAGGCAAAGCAATCAGATGATGTGTCAGGTTAAAGGACGTGAATCACATCACACATCATCTGATTGTATAAAAGCCGTTTATACAATCAGATGATGCATCAGTGCAAAAAAAATAAAAAAAATAAATACTCACGTCTGTGCTGATTACCGGCAGCTCCTGCAGCGATCGGATGAGAGTCTGATCCTGTCCCATCGCTGCAGGAGCTGCCGGTAATCAGCTGATGAAGTCCCCTGACGGCAGGATCAGCTGATAGCCGGCCGGGAGCGAAAAAGCCGGCGACACCGCGAGAATTACGATCAACTGATGCGTCAGGTGACTGCATCAGGTGATCCACCGCCAGGTCCTGCAAGCTTCGTCCGTGTCCCGGGGAGACTGCACACAGCCAGAGCGGCGGTACCGGGACAGGAGCTGGGAGCGGGCATGGCACCGGGAGTCTGCAGACAGGTGAGTATGGCATTTTTTTTTCTACTGTTCACTTTTGTTTTCGCCGCTGCCTCCACCTCCCGCCCAGACATGGCGCCGCACGGAGCTGACATGGCACCGGGCGGGTTGTGGACGCAGTGGTGACGGTACCGGGAGGATTCATGCTTCTGAATTTACCAACAGAAGGAATCCTCTTCCTGTACACGTCACTTTACTGCCCACCCCTTGCGTTTATAGCTGCGTTTTTAGTCATAGAAACGCAGCTATATGCGTTTTTCATTGAGTTGTTGAACATCTCACTGAACTCAATGGGTGAAAAACGCAGTGAAAAATGCAGAAATAATTGACATGCTGCATTTTTGTGGTCACCACAAAAACGCAGCTACAAAAAAACGCTGTGTGCGGACAGCACTTATGAAAACCCATAGACATTGCTGGGGAAGCACAAAAACGCAGTAAAAAACACCGCTAAAAACGCAGCAAAAACGCCTAGTGCGCACAAGGCCTAACATCTACCAAGACCAGGCAGATAGGGGCGGGAATAGATAGCAAAACCCGATATATTCTAAAACGGCTAGCAATCAAATAGCAGTGCATTTCTGTAACTTTAGTTGCACATGTCTGAAATAAAACATCTCATATCAGAACAAAAGTTATGCCTGGATTCAGCATCCTAGTGCTATGATAGCACTGGCTTTATTTTATATATGAAAATCCTGCTAGTTGGTTCTCTTTAATAAAAAAAACCCCACAAAAAACCATTTCCCACACTCTGACTATGCAAAAGGCTTTTCATTTCAACTATGAGAGCTCTTTGATGTTTAGCAAGAGTTGTTTTGAAAGCAAACCATTTCCCATATTCTTAACATAGATATGGCTTCTTTCCTATGTGACTTTTTTGATGTCTAAACAAATGTGATTTACGCACATAACTTTTCCCACAGTCTGAACATGAAAATGGCTTCTCCTTTGTGTGAGTTCTCTGATGGGTAACAAGAGTTGAATTACCTGCAAAACATTTCCCACAGTCTGCACATGAAAATGGCTTCTCTCCTGTGTGGGTTCTCTGATGTTTAATAAGAGCTGATTTATCTGTGAAACATTTCCCACATTTTGAACATAAAAATGGCTTTTCGCCTGTGTGAATTCTCTGATGTTTAACAAGAGTTGATTTAACTGCAAAATATTTCCCACATTCTGAGCAAGAAAATGGCTTCTCCTCTGTGTGAATTCTCTGATGTTTAACAAGAGCTGATTTATCTGTAAAACATTGCCCACATTCTGAACATAAAAATGGCTTTTTGCCTGTGTGAATTCTCTGATGTACATGAAGACTATATATCTGAATAAATTCTTTCCCACACGCTGAACATGAAAATGGCTTTTCGCCTGTGTGAGTTCTCTGATGTTTAACAAGAGTTGATTTAATTGCAAAACATTTCCCACATTCTGAGCAAGAAAATGGCTTCTCCCCTGTGTGAGATCTCTGATGAAAATGAAGATTTGATATCTGATTAAAATCTTTCCCACACTCTGAACATGAAAATGGCTTCTCACCTGTGTGAGTTCTCTGATGTTTAATAAGAGTTGATTTATCTGCAAAAAAAATCCCACATTCTGAGCAAGAAAATGGCTTCTCCCCTGTGTGAGTTCTCTGGTGTCTAACAAGTTTTGAATTACTTGCAACATATTTCCCACACTCTGAACATGAAAATGGCTTCTTTCCTCTGGAAGTTCTAACATCACTGCTGTTACTTTTATTTCCCTTAATAGCCTGTGATAAATCATAAGTTAGGACGTGTTTAATAGGATCAGATGTTAGATATTTTCTGTGAAGCGTTGAGGATACAGCTGGGATAACGCAATGTCCTTCATATGTGCCTTGTCGCACGCCAAGATCACATGACTGAAAGTCTGAAGATGCCAGAAGTCCCTCTGATCTCCTAATACAGTTACCTGACAAGAATAACACATTTATTACTTTTTTCAATAATATAAACTTGGAAATATTTATTTTTTTAATTATATACAATGTCTATTAACCCCTTCAACCCCTGGCAATTTTCTGTTTTTCTCCTCCACTTCGTCCAAGAGCCATAACTTTTTTATTTTTCCGTCAGAGCCATATGAGGGCTTGTTTTTGCGGGACGAGTTGTACTTTTGAAGTACACCATTCATTGTACCATATCCTGTACTGAAAAATAGGAAAAAAAATTCCAAGTGCAGTGAAATTGCAAAAAAAAAGTGCAATTCCCCAATAGTTTTTTTGTGTTTTTTTTATTTACCATGTACATTATATGGTAAAACTGACCTGAAAGAGTGTGATTCCTCAGGTCAGTACGTGTTTGTAGATACCAAAGATGTATATTTTTACTTTTATCCAAGTGATGAAAACAAATTCGGAATTTTGTTAAAAAAAAAAGAGGGTAGTGCTTTTGTCACCAATTCCAAGACCTGTAGCGTTCTTATTTTTTAGGATTTGGGCTCAGTGATGGCTTATTTTTTAGTGTCGAGCGAACGTTTTAAAATACCATGTTTGGGTAGATGTGCTGTTTTGATCACCTGTTTTCCCATTTTAATGCAATGTTGAGGCGACCAAAAAAAACCATAATTCTGCAGTTTTGATTTTTATTCTCGCTATGCCCTTTACCAATCAAATTTATATTTTGATAGATCGGGCATTTCTGAAAGTGACGATACCAAATATGTGTATTTAGTATAGTTGGGTGTTAGATCGCGTTGTCAAACTCTGACAGCGCGATCTAACTAATTAACAGGCGCAGTTGGACCGGAGATACACCCGTGACCGTTAGCTGCATATATCTCCTGATCAGATTAGCAAACGTGCAGGGAATAATTAGAGTGACATTTACAACTTAGGACATAAAGGGGTTAAAATTGCAAATCATATTTCAAAATTTGATTATTCACTAAATGTAAGTGAAAAACAGTTCACATTGTAACTGAAGAGCACGGAGCGAGGACACTAGATAATATCAGGCACCAGGAGCGGATCCAGCAGGTTACAATTCAGTGTTGTATTCAGCATCTTCCTAGGTTCATGTCACAGAGCGTCAGTCACCAGTATTATGTAGTAAGACCCTCAGTGGAGAATCATAAATGAGCCTGTCAGTCAGTGCTATTAGGGGGTCTGTACGGCACAATCCCTGACAGCCACATGCAGATTGAGGAGCAGAGCCAATATGTATGAAGAAGCTCCCACCTTATAGAAAGTGGAAAACTTCAATAGGAAATTAATTTGTAAAGTGATTTTCTTGAGTTGTCAAAAAAAGAAGATTTAAAAGGGAACCTGTCACCAGTTTTATGGGCTATAAGCTGCGGCCACAACCAGTGGGCTCTTATATACAGCATGTTAGAATGCTGTATATAAGAGCCCAGGCCGCTGTGAGAACATAAAAAACACTTTATAATACTCACCTAAACCGGTCGCTGCGGTGCTGGTTGGCCCGGTGGGCGGCGCTGTCTTCTGGGATCGGCGCCTCCTCTCTCGGCCATCTTGCTCCTCCGTCTTCTTAAGCCTGTGTGCATGATGCGTCCACGTCATACACACTCGCCGGCACTGAGGTCCTGCACACAATACTACCTGAGCAGGGCAGATCAAAGTGCGCCTCCACAGGACCTCAGTGCCGGCAAGTGTGTATGACATGGACGCATCATGCACACAGGATTCAGAAAACGGACGAGCAAAATGGCCGAGAGAGAAGGCACTGGTCCTGGAGAACAGCGCCGCCCACCGGGCCAACCAGCACCGCAGCGACCAGTTTAGGTGAGTATTATGTGACGCCCTGGCAAAACCAGGTAGTCACAGATAGGCCCCTGCATAACACCTTCCCTCACAAGGAAACACACAGCCGACCAGACACCCTAGTCAACCCCCCTTAGGGACAGATAGACACACCAGTGGGCGTGACCAGGCAGTTGGAACACGCCACCCAGGGGTCTAGACAGCCCAGGGCGGGAAAACAGGCAGAAAGTGCTTAGAGTTCAGTTTGGAGAGGAGTGTGGGCTGGAGCTAAGTGTAGCTCCAGCAGTGAAGTTCAAGTTGGGTAGGAGCCCTGGTACCACTGGCTAGGAGGCAGACGGTGGTCTCCGTCAGCAGGAGACGGGAAGATGGCTCGGCAGAACTGAGGTGGACAGAGACAGGGTTGTAGCCCTCTGGTACCTATACCGGAGACCCGACCGAAAACCGTGCACAAAGGGGGGTACTCGGACCCTGAAGCCAGCACCAGAACCTACTGGAACTGGTTAATTAACCGATTGAGGCCAGGACTAGAGGTCCTGTCCCACCCAAAGTCCCTCATAGAAGACAACAGCCCACCGATTTGGGATAAGAGATCACCGCGAAGGCCCAGAGATCCTACGGGCCAGCGTCTGTGGGCACGGCTCCTTAGGCCACATCCAGCCGGGAGCGGACTTCCAAGTTCTATACCGAGAAAGTCAACTTTACACAAAAGGTGCAGGAAAAGGATAGAGACCATCAGCCGGGTGGGGGACCCCGAACGCAACTGGTCACGGCACCGGCCACCACCATCTTGGTTTACCAGAGACTTGTGTGTGTTACTAATCGTGAGTACTCCAGCACCCCCTGCGGTCGTCATCTCCTGCACCGAGCCACCAGGTCTCGGGGACACCATCCCTGCCCACGGAGGGTTTAACAACCTACTGCACAACATCTCCCCCGGGTGCCCCATAACAGCAGCGGTGGTGTCCCACTTCACCACACACCGTGGGTGGCGTCACGAACTTGCTACGGCCTAGCCCAAACATCTACGTCCCCCCATTTATTCGTCGTATTCGAGAGACCCCCGGGTCCGGAGACCCTCGAGCCACCACCCCTGAAGGCCCGGACCCGAGCAGCGCCGGCTGCTGGCACGGGGACGGCACACCCTGAAACCTGGCGTCACGAACAGGATACTTACCCATCCACTTACCTTGTGGAAGTGCGCCTTGTATTGGACAGTCAGCGGTGATCCGTTGCCAAATTTTCAGAAGTCGCCATTTTGGTCGCCATTTTGGTGCGAAAAACTACAGTCCAGCGTCTTCTTCCTTGAGAAAAGGGCGCAAAAGCCAAAGCCCCGTCCCCTGGAAACGCGGCCGAAAAGCGAGGCCGGAAGTCGAAAAACGAAACTAGCAGGCCTGAAAGAGTGCCAGCCAAAGACCAAGGGGGGGCGGGTGAAGATTCTGCGACATACCAGACCGGATCCAGGCACAGGCGCGCTTTATCCTGGAGCGATGGATGGCCGAGATGGCGGAGTTGGCTGCAGCCTTTCGGGCTCGTAAAGTGGAGGCAACCTTGGAGGAGCGGGTAAGCGACCCATGCCCCTATGTCCCTCAGGGACCAGCCGACCAGGCTGAGGGGCCCAGCCGACCAGGCTGAGGGGCCCAGCCTGCCCCTGCCCGCCACGCTGCCTCCCGCACCAGCCGCTGACGCCCCACTCGGTCCGCTGCCACCACCACCACCGGCAGCAGTATCCGTTCCACCGACCCGCGAGGACCAGCCAGATGAAGCCGCCGGCAGCAAGCCCGCCACCGCCCCAGCACCCGTACCGGCCCCACGACAGACCAGCGCCCGAAAAGTGCCCCGTCCCGCCTTGGACCCGACCACGATCCCAGAAGAGGCCGTGCCCAAGCTGACAACGGACCCGGCAGTCCGCCCGGCCAAAGCGGAGGTGGTTCCCGACCAGAAGCCAGCACAGCGGGCAACGCTGGCCGCTCCCAGATTCTAGGCCTCGGCTGAGGCACCGCGGAGTTGCCACTGCAAAGCAGCCGAGCAGGCCATGACCGTGGGGTCCCCCGTTGCCAAAGGTTTCGGTCGTAGCCGGCATGGAGGGACTCCTGCTGGGCCCAGCCCTCGCACAGAGTGAACCAGAGCAGGCCGCAGGCGCTCCATACTGGGAGCGGCAGCAAAGCCAGCTGGGCAGGGAGATAGCCGCATGGGAGAAGAGGAAGGCGGAGATCCTGACCCGGACCTATACCAAAAAAGACAATCTGAGGAACGCCATGTTCCGGGTGAGGGGCCCGACGTACGAAGGTCAGGTCCGGCATTTCAACCCCCAAAAGGGATGGGGGGGTTCATATGCGAGCCGGGCATGGAGGCCGAAATCTTCGTGTCCCGGAGGGACGTGGCCCCTCATCTGCCCATTGGCCATCCTGACCGGGACCTGGAACCCGGAGAACTAGTGACCTACACAAGGCACTGCGGTAAGAGGGGGTGGTTTGCCCTGGACGTCAGAAGGAGGGTGAGAATGGGAGCCCAGCTGCACGTCCACCCCTCTCCGCCATTCTCCGGTCCCGAGTATAATGAAGATTCTGAGTATTAGGTAGCGGAACCTGGCTACCCACAAGTTAAAGTCCCCGTTGGGACCATCTAATGTCCCGTTCCCGTTCAGTTTTATAAGTTAACAAGGACAACGGCCGTGAACTTGCAGGCCAACCCATAAACTATTGGGCCTTGTAAATAATCCCTGACCGACCTTCTCACTAAGCCGCAGTCTCTGGAGAGGCTGATTGGAGAATGGACCTGCGGTGGAGTCGGCCGAGGCCCGGTCACCAGCAAAGCCGGTGACCAACCTCCGGGTCAGGGGTCCCCTGGACGTGGGGCCCTTGAAAGGACTGCCGGGTAAGGAACTTTTTACCTGGCCCGTTTGGGCAACACCCAGACCTATCCTGGACTTGGGCAAAGGGGTGCGCACCATTGCTTAGCGTTGGCACCAGGGGGCAGGTTGTTTTGGGTGTGTGAAGTGAGGAGGTCCCGGTCCGTCCTGTCCCGGTTTTACATGTGTAACATTCAAGTAACATGCCTCCCGTAAGGGAAGAAAATCAAATTTGCTTAAATGTACAAATGTTATTATACTTGTCAATGTTTTATTCCTTTTATCTTTTCCAGTTAAAAATAAACGGTGGTGGTCGGACAGCCCGCGGACGGTCTGTGTTTAACCAAGGGGGAGTGTGGCGCCCTGGCAAAACCAGGTAGTCACAGGTAGGCCCCTGCATAACACCTTCCCTCACAAGGAAAGACACAGCCGACCAGAAACCCTAGTCAACCCCCCTTAGCAACAGGTAGACACACCAGTGGGCGTGACCAGGCGGTTGAAATATGCCACCCAGGGGTCTAGACAGCCCAGGGCGGGAAAACAGGCAGAAAGTGCTTAGAGTTCAGTTTGGAGAGGAGTGTGGGCTGGAGCTAAGTGTAGCTCCAGCAGTGACGTTCAATTTGAACGGTACCAGGGTAGGAGCCCTGGTACCACTGGCTAGGAGGCAGACGGTGGTCTCCGTCAGCAGGAGACGGGAAGATGGCTCGGCAGAACCAAGGTGGACCGGGACAGGGTTGTAGCCCGCCGGTACCTACACCAGAGACCTGACCGGAAACCGTGCACAAAGGGGGGTACTCGGACCCTGAAGCCAGCACCAGAACCTACTGGAACTGGTTAATTAACCGATTGAGGCCAGGACTAGAGGTCCTGTCCCACCCAAAGTCCCTCATAGAAGACAACAGCCCACCGATTTGGGATAAGAGGTCACCGCCAAGGCCCAGAGATCCCACGGGCCAGCGTCTGCGGGCACGGCTTCTTAGGCCACATCCAGCCGGGAGCGGACTTCCGTGTTCTATACTGGGAAAGTCCATTTTACACAAAGGGTGCAGGAAAAGGATAGAGACCACCAGCCGGGTGGGGGACCCCAAACGCAACCGGCCGCAGCACCGGCCACCACCATCTTGGTTTACCAGAGACTTGTGTGTGTTACTAATCGTGAGTACTCCAGCACCCCCTGCGGTCGTCATCCCCTGCACCGAGCCACCAGGTCCCGGGGCCACCATTCCTGCCCACGGAGGCATTAACAACTTGCTGCACAACATCTCCCCCGGGTGCCCCATAACAGCAGCGGTGCTGTCCCACTTCACCACACACCGTGGGTGGCGTCATGAACTTGCTACTGCCTAGCCCGTACATCTACGTCCCCCCATTTATTCGGCGTGTCCGCGAGACCCCCGGGTCCGGAGACCCTCGAGCCACCACCCCTGAAGGCCTGGACCCGAGCAGCGCCGGCTGCTGGCACGGGGGCGGCACAATTATGAAGTGTTTTTTATATTCTACACAGCGGCCTGGGCTCTTATATACAGCATGATAGAATGCTGTATATAAGAGCCCAGTGGTGGTGGCCGCAGCTTAAAGGGAACCTGTCACCAGTTTTATGCCTATAAGTTGGAATGTGATAAATAATAAAATTAAGCATTACTCACCTATTGAATCCATTGTAGTTTCAGGTCTACCACTTTAGTGCTCTTCCCGTTCTCAGTCCACTTGGCTGCTGTGATGATGAGCCCGATATCACACATGACCATTACATCACCTATACTGTGAGGCCAGTGATGGGTTGCAGCGGTCACATGTTGTGTATGGCACATTTTGGCTGCAGTCAAGTACAGAAAGGCCGGAGATAAGAAGCAGCGAAGCAGCAGGGGCTGTGACTGGCGAGTAATGCTTCTCTTATTTAGCTTTATTCTTAATCACATACTTCCCCCAGTTCTGGGAAGTGGTGAACCTAAATTCTGCCCCCAACTTCTGTAAAAAGTCTAACTATTCTAATGGCCCATTAAGTCCCAGCTGGATACATAGTCAGACATTAATGACCCCCATTAGAGACCACAGGCCCATTTATAAAAAATTCAGAAGTAAATCTACTAAGTACGTCCATAGTAAGTTCTGCTAAGTGAAGGTTGACAGAAGGTAAAATAATAGGTGACATCCCGGCCTCCTGATTAGAGATGAGCGAACTGGCCGTGGTTCGGCTCGGAGGTCTCGTTCGAGTTCGGTTCGACGAACCGAACTCGAACCAATAGGCTATAATGGGAGGCAATCACAAACACATAAAAACGCATTATAAATGTACACATACAGTTAATAAACATTGCCATAACACTTACCGGTCCCCGCGATCCCTCCTGCACTCTGTCTCCTGCCGCTATTCCATCCGATGATCGCTGAATCCTCCCGGTGACCGGCACTGCCAGCAGTGATGCAGGACCTATCGTGACGTCAAAATAGCCATGTGACCAGTCACGTGGCTATTATCTCATTGGCTACAGACTGGTCACATGACTATGACGCGTCATGTAGGACCTGCGAGTGCATCTCTCCGGTACACGGTGCACATTTGTGTATCGCCGTGTACCGGCGACATGCTGTAGCACACGGTTGACTCCCCGTTCCGTTAGGGACCGGCTGATACAGCCGGTCATTAACGGAGATCACCGTTGCCATAGCAACGCAGTTAGCGGTGACGTCACCGCTAACCGCGGCTCCGGAAATCACATGATCGGAGCCCTGTTGCTATGGTAATGCGTCTGTCACCGCCAGCAGCACTGATCTCTCACTCCGTGAAGGCTGCAAGCTGCTTTCCGTGCAGCCTTCACGGAGTGATTTCTGCACGGGAAGCAGCGTCTTCCCCCATGCAGCAGTGATGGATCAGAGCTGCATTTGTTGAACGAGAAAGACAGAAGACCATGGATCGTGGAGGGCTGACAGGGGGTAATAAAGATGGAGTCTCTAATGTGTCTGTGTATTTATTTCTATTAAAGTATTTTTTCTCTGTGTGGTGTCTTTTTTTTTTAACCCTTTATTGGAGATTCTTAATGGCCGGGTCAAACGTACCTGACATTAAGAATCTCTGGCTTAATACTAGCTAGTAAAACAAAGCCAGTATTAACTCATGATTACCCAACAAGCCACCCGGCTCCAGGGCTATTGGAAGAGTTGGATACAGCGCCAGATGATGGCGCTTCTATGAGAGCGCCATTTTCTGGGGCGTCTGCGGACTGCAATTCACAGCAGAGGCGCCCAGAAACCTCGGGCTAACCTGTGGTGCGGATTCCAATATCCCCAGCTGCCTAGTTGTACCCGGCTGGACACAAAAATGGAGCGAAGCTCACGTCGTTTTTTTTTTAATTATTTCATGAAATAAGTGAAATAATTAAAAAAAACGGGCTTCCCTATATTTTTGGTTCCCAGCCGGGTACAAATAGGCAACTGGGGGTTGGAGGCAGCCCGTGGCTGCCTGCTATACCTGGCTAGCATACAAAAATATGGCGAAGCCCACGTCATTTTTTTGGTGGGCAAAAAACTTCTGCATACAGTCCTGGATGGAGTATGCTGAGCCTTGTAGTTCTGCAGCTGCTGTCTGCTCTTCTCCATACAGACAGACAGCAGCTGCAGAACTACAAGGCTCAGCATACTCCATCCAGGACTGTATGCAGAAGTTTTTTGCCCCCTGAAAAAATTATGTGGGCTTCGCCATATTTTTGTATGCTAGCCAGGTACAGCAGGCAGGTACGGCTGCCCCCAACCCCCAGTTGCCTATTTGTACCCGGCTGGGAACCAAAAATAAAGGGAAGCCCTTTATTTATCATTTCATGAATTTCATGAAATAATTAGAAAACAAATAACGTAGGCTTCGCCCCATTTTTGTGTCCAGCCAGGTACAACTAGGCAGCTGGGGATTGGAATCCGCAGCACAGGTTGGCCTGAGCTTTCTGGGCCCCACTGCTGCGAATTGCAGTCTGCAGCCGCCTCAGAAAATGGCACTTTCATAGAAGCGCCATCTTCTGGTGCTGTATCCAACTCTTCCAGCACCTGCCTGCTATACCTGGCTAGCATACAAAAATATGGCGAAGCTCACGTCCTTTTTTTGTAGTTTTTTGGCAAAAAAAATAAAAAATGCTTCCCTGGATTTTATATTGCCAGTGAAGGTAACACCAAGCAGTGGGGGTTAGCAGCCAGTAGCTGCTTGGATTACCCTTAGCTAGCAATACAAAAAATGTAGCGGGAGCCCATATATATTTTTTTTAATTATTTATTTAAATAACTAAAAACAAAATGGGCTTCCCTGTATTTTGATTGCTGGACATCACAGTGCTGTAAAAATAAATCTTTAAAAAAAATGACGTAGCGCTCCGCGGTATTTTTGATTCTCAGCGCAGATAAAGCAGACAGCTATTGGTTACCACCCCCATCTGCCTGCCGTTACCTTGGTTGGCAATCAAAATACAAGGAAGCCCATTAATTTTTTCTACTTAAAAAATAGTTAAAAAAAAAATGACGTTGGGTCCCCCCATTTTTGATAGCCAGCTAGGGTAAAGCAGACGGCTGTAGCCTGAAAACCACAGCTGGCAGCTTTACCGTGGTTGGGGATCCAATGTGGAGGTCCCCCCAGGCTCTTTTTTTATAATTATTTTATAAATATTAATAATTACACAAAAAAAGTAGGGTCCCCCCCCAAATTGGATCACCAGCCAAGGTAAAGCGGACAGCTGTGGTCTGGTATTCTCAGGGTGGGAAGGTCCATAGTTATTGGGCCTTCACAGCCTAAAAATAGCAGGCCGCAGGCACCCCAGACGTGGCGCATCCACTAGATGCGCCAATCCTGGCGCTTCACCACAGCTCATCCCGTGCCCTGGTGCAGTGGCAAACGGGGTAATAAATCGGGTTGATACTAGCTGTAAGGTCACCTGACATCAAACCCAGCAGTTTGTGATGTCATGGCGTCTATTAGATACCCAACATCATAAACTGTCAGTACTAACAAAAAAAAAAAAAATCGACAAAAGAAATTTATTTGAAAAAACAGTCCCCAAAACATTCCCTCTTTCACCAATTTATTGTAAGAAAAAAAATAAAGGGGTCCCACGACGACTCTGGACCGTCTAGAATATGGGGGGGGGGGACACTCAGGGAACGTATCCCCCATTTTCTAGGAGTGCAGACCCTTCATGTGAGGAGTGTGGGTGCAATGAATCTGCACTCACTCTCCCCGGGTCCACAGCAGCAGAGTCCATGTCGTAATGGTTGCTACCAAAGCTGCAATGCCCTGCTCATGAGGTAAGGGCATGCCTAATCAGGAGAACTATTCTACATTTCCAAATATTGGTATTTGCTGATATTATTGCTATTCCACCTACTATATATTGGGGATAGGATCTTGGAGATGGAATACCCCTTTAAGTCCAGTTATCCAGCTGAATGAATACTTAACAACAGAGCTCGCTATTTAGATGTGTTTTCTTGTGGCGTATAACGGACTCTCATGTTTGGTAGTCATTCAGCAGGGCAACTATAAAAGCAAATCCCTCCATTTGGAAATGTAGTATAGCTCTCCTGATCAAATATGTTCCTTACCTCATGAGCAGGGCATTGCAGGAATAATAATAATTTATTCATTTATATAGCGTTATTAATTCCATAGCGCTGTATGTCTTTGTAGTGTGGGAGGAAACCGGAGTACCCGGAGGAAACCCACGCAAACACGGGGAGAACATACAAACTCCTTGCAGATGGTGTCCTTGGTGAGAATTGAACCCAGGACCTCAGTGCTGCAAGACTGTAGTGCTAACCACTGAGCCACTGTGCCGCCCATTTAGCTTACAGATGCATAACCACCACTCACTGTGTCTGAACACAGGAAGCTGAGCTGACAGCCGCTCTGTGCATGCGGCAGCATCTATTGTGAAGGAGAGGGCCGCGGGGGATCAACGCTGCACAGGTACCGTGGGACACCGGGGAACACCGGTGGAGTTATAGGGGGTGACCTGGCAGGGCCTGGGGAGGAGTTTTCTGTCGCATGTGTCATGGCACATGCGACAGAAATCAGAGGAGTAGGGTGAATGCGGCCGGCGCGCTGCTGTGCGCGCGGCCATCTTGGATTTCTGGGAGGGCATCAGGGGGGGCACTTTGGCGACACCGGGGGACCAGAGGGGACCGGGGAGGAGATTTATCATGTTTGTTCATGCCAGATGGGAGATAAATAATTTTTTACCGGCGCTGTCATTTACTGTAACGTGATCATCGGTGTACGGTGTATACCTGTGATCACGTGAGCGGGGACCGGAAAAACCGTCCTGAATCATGATCTCCAGGGTCTAAGCTAGCCCTGAAACCCCGGAGATTTTCTGATGCTGGGGGGCGCTATTCACTTATTTCTGCCTGCTGTTTATAAATGGCAGATCAGAATAAGGCTACATTAACACGACCGATCCATTTTTGCGGTCTGCAAAAAACAGTCCGTTTTTTTTCACGGGTGCATCCGTGTGGCTTCCGTTTCCGTTCCATAGACGGTCCGTATGTCATCTGTTTGTCATCCGTGTGCCTTCCGTTTTTTTTTGTGTACTGCAAAAAAACTGAAGAAGGGTAAATGCATAAATTTACCCAGGGTCCATAGCTTCATCCTACATGAGGCGGTCACATGTTCACTCCAGTGCCATTTTCTACTGCTTTTCACAGCGTAGAGCGCTCTGGTGATTTTCTTGTGCTTGTGCACTTCATATCAGTCTTTTCTGTCATTATAATGGCAGAAAGACACATAATGTCCCACTCTCCTGCATTTTGTAATTTTGCACCCTTTGGTGCCTTTCATGTGGCACTAAGGGGTGCTTAGCTTTGTATTTAGCCAAAAAAATGAAAAAAAAATGACGTAGGTGTGATACCAATGTGATATGACTGAAGACTGAATGTGATTTAGATAGGGATCATAATCAAAATATATAGTGATCCCAGATATTATTTGATCCATCAATAATTCAGTATCAAAGAGAGATCTCCTCTGGATAACCAGGGAGGTCCATGGTTATTGGACTCTCCCCAGCCTAAAAATAGCAGGCTGCAGCCGCCCCAGAAGTGGCGCATCCATTAGATGCGCCAATCCTGGTGCTTCGCCCCAGCTCATCCCGCGCCCTGGTGCGGTGGCAAACGGGGTAATATATGGGGTTAATACCAGATGTGTAATGTCACCTGGCATCAAGCCCTGGGGTTGGTGAGGTCAGGCGTCTATCAGATACCCGACATCACCAACCCAGTCAGTAATAAAAAAAAATAGACGACAAACACATTTTTATTTGAAAAAACACTCCCCAATACATTCCCTCTTTAACCAATTTATTAGAAAGAAAAACAAATCCAGGTCTGGTGTAATCCAAGGGGTTGCCATGACGATCCACACTGTCCCAGTCAATGAAGAGCAGAATGTTCCCCATTGGCTGGGAGAGCAATGCAGTGACCTGAGCTAACATCAATGGGTCAGCCCAGGTCACTGCAGGGCATAACAAGTGCTGCTGTCAGCGAGGTACATTTCCTGCGCTGATCTCCTGCACACTGACAGCACCTGTCACTGAGTTCAATGACCGCCGCCTTCACAGCCAAGTATCGCGAGAGGCCCGTGACGTCACCGCTAGTCAGTCTCGGGTCGGAAGCGAGAGAAGGTGATGTGACAAGCGGCGGCCATGGAGGACAGTGACAGCGCTGAGGTCGGGATGGCGGGACTTCATCTCCGCAGGTAAGCCGAGCGGGACCATGTGTGCAGAGTGCAGTGTGTGTGTGTGTGTACACGTACACGTACATGCTGCGTGCAGGAGGGGGCGGAGTGAGCTGAGCGGGGAAGTGTGGGCTTCCTGCACGTAACTAGGATAAACATCGGGTTACTAACCAAAGCGCTTTGGTTGCATACCCGATGTTTATCTTGGTTACCAGCTTCTGGCAGCCTGCCAGCGATGGCTCCTGCACACTGTAGCTGTAAAAAGCCCTGCTTTTTGCTGCTAGAACAGTTCTCGAACGTATCTAGAACTATTGAACTTTAGCAAAAAGCTCGAGTTCTAGTTCGATCTAGAACAGCCCCCAAAATCACTCGAACCGCGAACTGGAGAACCGCGAACCGCGCTCAACTCTACTCCTGATCAATGCTGAGGGACGTCATGTGGGTGAACAATTGTGTTATTTAGGCATTTCCTAAATTAATCTGTGAATTGTAACTTTCCAATAACCTTTAGGCTACATTCCCACTGAGCAGATTTGTTGTAAAGTCGCCCATTATTTTTCAATTGAATTGAACAGATTAACAGAAATAATTTTGAGGAGAAAATAAAACTAAAAGAATGTGGTTGCAAAAGTGTGAAGACCTCTTATAATTGGGGATGTTGCATTCAGAATTAGACAAATCATATTTACACTCATGATAAATAGTCAGTACATCTCTTCCAACAAGCCTACAACCTACAATAATCCTCAGTCCAGTACACCAGTGCGCAACCAGCTCTGTCCTCACCTATTGTTCCATCACCCATTCCCTGTAGACTGTGAGCCCTCGCGGGCAGGGTCCGCTCTCCTCCTATACCAGTCTGTTTTGTACTGTTAATGATTGTTGTATGTATACCCTCTTTCACTGTAAAGCGCCATGGAATATATGGCGCTATAATAATAAATAATAATTATAATAATAAGTACACGGCCGCCATCATTTATAGTGATTCCCATTACCCCCATATAGACTTTTTCTGTTCCAGGAGGATTTTCCTGACATTTTCTTAGTTGCATTTTACAGCAAAAGCCACGGTCCTTAAACAGCTGACAACACATCAGAGGGGTCTATTTGCTGAAAGTTATCAGTCAGGAGAAAAGTATGAAAACTATTCAAGCCATTCGATAAACCACAGTGCATAAACCATGGATCACTGTGAAGACGTCATCAAGAAGTGTCTTAAATTCAACACAACAGTGACATTACCTAGCACTGAACGTCCTTCAAAAATTGATGTGCGGAAAAGAAGAAAACTGGTAAAGAATGCTGTAAAGAGGGCTGCAGGAATTTCTGGCTAGTACTGGTTGTGTACTGCATGTGACAGTAATCTCTCATATTCTTCGTATGTTTGGCCTTTGATGTAAGGTGTCAGGACAGAAGCCTTTTCTTTGCCAAAACCTACATCAAGGCTGTGAAAACCATCTGGGAAAACATGGTATGGTCTGATGACACCATGGTTGAACTTTTGGGCCATAGTTCCAAAAGTTATGTTGGGAGCAAAGCCTGTGCATCACCAAAAGAACACCATACCCACAGTGAAGCATGGTGGAGGCTGTACTATCCTTTGGGGCAAGTTTTTTTGGCAAGTGGAACTGAGGATTTAATGAAGATGGAGGGAATTATAAACAGCTCCAAATATCAGTCAGTTTTGCAACATAACCTTTAGGCCTCTGCTATAAAGCTGAAGATGAAGAGGATTTTCACCTTTCTGCACAACAATGGCCGTATTTGACCTTAAATGAATGGTTTCATCAGAAGAAAAAGTGTTCTGAAGCCAAGACCTGAATACAATACAAAATTTGTGGGTGACCTGAAGAGGGCGCTGCACACAGGAGATGTCTCACAATCTGACAAATGTGGAGCTATTTCAGGGAATATCACCAATTCAAGATGTGCTATGAGATAGACTCCAACTAAATTCAAGAAAGCATTGCTTTAAGGGTGTAAATATTTATGCAACCACATTATTTTAGTTCTTTATTATTTCTTTTACATTCAAAAGATTTCAGGTTTTTGTCTCAATGGATTTGTACAGATTATGAGCGATATTAAAGGTGGAAAATGTTCTGAAATTATTCCTTTTGGTAAGATTTCTTTTACATGACAAAAATCTGACATTTTATTAGGGGTGTGTAGACTTTTTAGATCCACTGCATAACATCTCTTTTTATAGATTGTGTTTATTTCGCAATACATTGTTCTTTTTCCATGTTCATTCCATATCTAATAAAGCAAACAAACTCAAAACGCATAATTTTATATCTGACATGTTCATTCCACTATAAAGTGAGCACTCCCCGTGTCTAGGATGTACGGGAAACCTCTTACACCTTATTTTTAGGATATTAAGTTATATTTGTTGTTTTTAATACCACATTGTAGCAGCTGCTGAATAAGAAGAATCTGTGACTTCTCTCTGCATTTAGGGGTTACCAGAACTGCCACAAGGAATTTCAGGACCCAATACCGGTAACATTTTCAGGCACCCCTTGAAACTATGCCCCAGCTCTACCCCAGCTCCGCCTCCACCACATCTCCGCCTCCACCCCAGCCCCGCCTCCACCCTTCAAACCTTCCACAATCCAACTCCCACTCTTGGAAAAACTCCACTTATATAAAACGTCCTCAACAATCACAAAAACTGCTGTTTAGCTCCACTATGCAGTGCAGTCGTCATTTTCACAGCCCGAGTAAAGCTGCATGCACCGTTGTTTGGTATGTCAAAATGACGAGCCTTAGACGGAATTGTCAGCCATATGTGTGTGTGCCCATATTTCTATATAGGTTTGTTATAGAGACACAGATCTGCTACATGTCCATAGACATAAACGGCCCTGCTGCATGCCCATAGACATACACGGCCCTGCTACATGTCCATAGACAAACACGGCCCTGCTGCATGCCTATAGACATACACGACCCTGCTGCATGCCCATAAACATACACGGCCCTGCTGCATGCCCATAAACATACACGGCCCCGCTGCATGCCCATAAACATACACGGCCCCGCTGCATGCCCATAGCCATACATGACCCTGCTGCATGCCCATAGCCATACACGACCCTGCTGCATGCCTATAGACATACGCATTATCGACACGCCCACCTCGTTGCCGGAGGACACAGGTAAGCTGTTGTTCGTCATTCCCGGAGTGTCACACGTAGCGATGTGTGCTGCCTCAGGAACAACGCACAACCTGAGTCCACAACGACCAACGATATTTTGAAAATGAACAACGTGTCAACGATCAACGATAAGGTGAGTATTTTTGATCGTTAACACTCGCTCAGAGCTGTTACACGCAACGATGTCGCTAACAACGCCGGATGTGCGTCACGAATTCCGTGACCCCAACAACATATCGTTAGATATGTCATTGCGTGTAAAGCCCCCTTTAGTATATACATTTTGCAAAAGGGTAAGAAGCCATCCCACCTCGTCAAGGTGTACCCATCTGGGACTGTTGCATGTTTACTGATATTTGTTGTTACAGCTCAACCCACCGGGACATCCAATTGTGTCCGACATTGGCGCCTTATGTGAACCAGCATGCAGATTTATAGATTTCTACTTACAGCCGCTGGTTGAAACTTTGCCGTCATTTGTTAAGGACACTACAGATGTCCTAAAAAGTTTGGATGGGGTCTCTGTGGATTCAGACACTTTGATCGTGTCTGCTGATGTAGAAGCCCTGTATAACATTTCACACAGCGACGGCTTGCGAGTGGTTCGTTATTTTTTGATGAGTGGCAGTCGGGATAGCCTTCTTTGTGAACTTATTATTGAGTTGCTCCACTATATCCTGTCTCACAAATTTTTTTGTATTTCGTGATCGATTTTATCTACAGACGCACGGCACTGCAATGGGCGCAGCCTGCACGCCCTCGTACGCTAATCTCTTTCTTGGTTTTTGGGAGAGGGAGATTTTTGGTAACGGGGCTAATTCCCATGTGCAGTGCTGGATGAGGTACATCGATGATGTCCTTATTTTGTGGCAGGGTACAGTGGACCAACTCAGATTATGGACGCATTGAATCAGAATCCGTTTGACACCTTTTAAGTGTGATGCCCAGAGGATGGACTTTTTGGATATTTCCTTAATGGTAGATAGAGAGCGCATTTGCAGATGGATGTCTACCGGAAAGACAGATCTGTAAATGCACTTCTTCATGCATCTTCTTCTCACCATTTTAGATTAGGGCTATCCCGATTGGACAGTACTTACGGATGCGACGAATCTGCTCTTCCCCAGAAGCCTTTGAGAAACAAGCTAGTGATTTACAAACTCGGCTCTTAGAAAGGGGCTATAGCCGTCGCTGTGTTTGACGCGGGTATAATAGGGCTAAGAACACTCAAAGACATCAATTGTTATACAATAAAGGGAGGAGAGAGGATGATCAGAATATCATTCGGTTTATTGGAACCTTTAATGATCAGTGGGACACAATGAGGTCTCTCTTGAGAAAACATTGGTCTATTCTGCGTACAGATCCTGTCCTTGGGAAATGTATTACTGGCGAGCCGGCTATGACTCCGAGGAGATCAAGAAATCTTAAGGATCTCCTGACGCACATTCATTATGCCCCCATCTCAGGGAATCCCTTTGGGGCCACCCTCCCCATTAAAGGATGTTACCCTTGTGGCCACTGCATGGTCTGTAGTAACATACATAGGATTGGAGTATTTAGGGGTGCGGTAAGTACTTAGGAGTTCACAATTCAGCATTATATATCCTGTGCCACGAGAAATGTAATTTATCATGCAACCTGTGCGTGCGACAGGATATATATATACATCTAGGGAGTTTCGTACCAGTGTGCGTGAGCACATTAGAGATATTGAGGCTGCCAAGTTCGAAAAGGATGTTACAAAATTAAAAACCCTGCCGGCCCATTTTAAGAAATTTCATGACTGTGACCCACGATCTCTTATGTTTATAGGGATTGATGTCATTCATATGGGGATTCGGGATGTAAAAAAGTTGCTTGCCCAACAGGAGACACGTTGGATTGTGATTTTGGGTACAATGTCTCCCGTGGGGCTTCATGAAAGCCTTAGTTTTCCACCCTTTTTGTGATCTGGTTTTCTCCTTCATGCTGGCCTCCCAGGTTCCATCTTGTTTGCACCTTTTGCAATTTTATTTGTATATATAAATACATTTTTTAATTTATATGTATTGTATTATTTTTTCTACAGTTCTATCTGTGGCCAATCATTATGGCCAGAACACCAACATTTCTCCACTCCTCTGTCCATTACAGTATATTTTTCGACCTTTTCCAGATGCCTCGTTCAAATATTGGTTCATATGTAAATGTATGCTGATGGTATAAGTATCTGTATGGTTGATTTTTTTGTAGTTCTGCATACACATGCGATTTATGTAGTTTGGTGCCCGGTGTATATTGTGGAAACTTATGTAAAATAGCAGCATTGCGATTAGCATGCTTCATATGTTCATTGGGTTTTAATATTCCCCTATGTATAATGCATGTGGCTAACTATTAGGTGTTGTGGATGTTTCACATGAGCACTTTTTCCTTTACATGCTGCGGAGTTTTAATGACACCACACATGAGCCCATGTCCACAGTGTCTCCCCATTGTCTGGCTGCGTGCGGTAACACAGGAGTGGGAGGGACGGTGATCCATCCACATCCCACTCTATATCTATATGCAATGTCTGGACTGGTTTGAGACGCTAAAGGACCTGTGGGTCTCAAATACGCATGTGCACGCAATCACGCTGTTATTGGTCACATAACATCACATGGCCTAGTGGGTGGATTCAAAAAAGGTCCTGTCCGGGTATTATTGTGCCACATCACTACTGCCTGGTTGAAACAGCTAAACACGCGAAACGCGCGTCCTAGGCTGGGTGCTGTTTCCCCTCCACCTTGGGTACTGGTATTCATGTGTATTGTTTTACTGTTTGATTGATATGCAATATGTTTGTGTACACCATGTGGTGTTATCCCTGATGGTGGAGTATATCCTAACTATGTTTCTCCAATTTGGGCTAGCGTGCAATAGGCTTTGACTATCTATAGTTACTTAATCCTTGCTAATGGAAACCCTGCCTCTTATATAGATTTGAGTACAATGGATCTCATTAATATTGATGATTGTTTATTCTGAGGTTTTGGGTTCCAGTGAGGTTAATTTGCACATGACACTTTAGATTCCTTACTATGTGGAGACAATTTATATTGCAAAGCTATTAAATCTTTGTAACAAAATGTATGTGTGCCTGTGGCCCTGTTGTTCCCCCATTTTCCTTTTGCTATATCTAACCTGCTTTTTCTGAAAATTTGTATGGCACTTGCTATTTAATAATTTAATATTGTTATCTCTTTCAGCCACTTTGTTGTTAGTTCTTGCAAACACAACTCTGCAACATCTACAAACAGACATGCACACTATATGTACAAATACACACACAGCTCTACTACATGTACACTACATGCACAAATAAACAAACACAGCTCTACTACATGTACACTACATGCAAATATAGGCAAACACAGCTCTACTACATGCACATAGAGACATACACATAGCTGTGCTACATGCACATATAGACTGGTAAGCTTCCTCTCCTGATCTGCACTGATCACACAGAGCAGGAGGGGAGAGGGCAGCACTCTGTGAACAGCCAGGTCCCCCTCTTTGCTTCTGGTCTCTGGGCCCCATACACCAAGAAAGGCAGTAATGCCCTGATGGCTGCCCTCGTGGTTACTACTCACCTGGGCGGTTATCTGTAGGAATCTCCTCTTTACTCCGCTCATCACCCCTCACATATGTCTCTGTAGTATTAATATGGGTCAGATCTTCCCCCTGAAACAAATATTGTAAAAGTCACAGACAGATGCAGAAGTCCCATCTATGATCAGCTCTAATCCTGCCATCTCCACCGCTCTCATTACACAAGAATAACACATATAATACTGGAGGATAAAACAAGACTGAGCACAAGAACTTCACAGCCGTCTACACATCATAGGGAGATTTCATGGCCCCTTCTCTCCATATATATGGCGTAACAGGATATAAAACAATAGGGTCCCTCAACATCTAGGTAGGCACCTTCTCTCCATCTACCTGATGATCCTGAGGAACATCGGGGTCTTCTTGTTTACAGTCCTGTGGGAGAAGAGGACGGGGACATCTCTCTGGTGTTGTCCTCTTACTGGATAGAACTGGAGGAGACACATACAGGGACTGAATTCATTCCTTACATACAGATAATTATAGGCCGTGTGTATTTAGTCCTGTCTATTACCTGGTGATGCGAGGGACTGGGGAACCTCCATCATGACGTCCTTGTACAGATCTTTGTGTCCTTCTAAATACTCCCACTCCTCCATGGAGAAATAGATGGTGACGTCCTGACACCTTATAGGAACCTGACACACACAATGATACCGTCACCCCCGATCCCTTCATAGCGTTACTGTATAATGTCCCAAGTAAAATATATCTTTGTACCGTGTTAGCCAGTAGAGATAAAAAAAATTGTTTAAAAGAACAGAGAGTCCTCAGTGGTTGATACCTTTTAATGGCTAACTGAAAAGATGGTAATAATTGCAAGCTTTCGAGACTACTCAGGTCTCTTCATCAGGCATGGTATAACACAAAATCTGAAGAGTCACATATTTATACACAACAGGACTTAGAATAGTGCAGTAAAAAAAAAAAAAAAAAAAAAAAAAAAAAAAAGAACAAGTTATATGAAACAGAACTATCTCTATGGCAGGGGGCAAACTGTTGTGGGGCCATAAATACTGCTGCAGTTCAGTGTCACATATGTATACACAACAGGACTTAGAATAGTGCAGTAAAAAAAAAAAAAAAAAAAAAGAACAAGTTATATGAAACTGAACTGCAGCAGTATTTATGGCCCCACAACAGTTTGCCCCCTGCCATAGAGATAGTTCTGTTTCATATAACTTGTTCTTTTTTTTTTTACTGCACTATTCTAAGTCCTGTTGTGTATAAATATGTGACTCTTCAGATTTTGTGTTATACCATGCCTGATGAAGAGACCTGAGTAGTCTCGAAAGCTTGCAATTATTACCATCTTTTCAGTTAGCCATTAAAAGGTATCAACCACTGAGGACTCTCTGTTCTTTTAAACAATTTTTTGTATAATGTCCCAGCATTCCCAGCAGTGTCACCTCTCCAGTCAGCAGCTCAATCATCTTGTAGGCGAGTTCTAGGATCTTCTGGTCATTGATGTCCTCATGTATCGGGGGGGTGAGGTGGAGGCCCCGTGATTGGGCTCAGGGGTCTTCCCCATCCCTCAGACACAGGGGCCTGACAGCGCTCACTAGAGGTCTTCTTCACTACTGTGTAATCCTGGTTATGGAGAGACACAGTAATAAATCTCACTCCAGACATTTCCAGAGTCCTCACCTCTCCAGTTCTGTCCATCTGTTATTCCCATAGATAAGAATGATGTAATGTGACGTCATCAGAATCTCTCACCTCTCCAGTAAGCCGGAAGAGGATCTCTAGGGTGAGGTGTAATATCCTCTCCGCCATCTTGTCCCTGTCCATATCCATCCTTCACGGGGCAATCAGGAGAATTCTCTTCTATGGAGCGATTGTTCTCCCCCAGCATCTAATGTGTATGGAGCCTGAGCCCAGTAATGGGGAATCTCCACACACCTCCACCTGCAGAGCCACACACTAGATATATAATACCCTGCACCTACCTCCACCTGCAGAGCCGCACACTAGATATATGGCTGCTCTGTGCTTCCAGGACCTGTGATGATGTCACATGGAGGGGAGGAGTCAGGGTCACATGATCAGCTGTTCCATGTATGGTGGAGGCTTAATCCAAGAGGGCTACAGGACCTGTGGTGATGTCATGCCCATGTGAGGGAATGATATCACAGGAAGGGGCGGGGCTTCTTTCAGTGCAGACTGAGCTGATAGACTGAGGGGCTGCAGATTGGAGCTGTTTTCTTTGCTTACATAGGACTTAAGGGGGCTTTACACACAGCGATATCGCTAGCAAGCATACCCGCCTCCGTTGTTTGTGCGTCGACTCACGGGCAAATCGCTGCCCGTGGTGCACAATATTGTTAGACCCCGTCACACATACTTACCTGCCTAGCGACGTCGCTGTGGCCGGCAAACTGCCTCCTTTCTAAGGGAACGGTTTGTGTGGCATCACAGCGGCGTCACTAAGCAGCCGCCCACCTCCTTCCTTCCTCATTGCCGGCGGCCGCAGGTAAGCTGTAGTTCGTCATTCCCGGGATGTCACACGTAGCGATGTGTGCTGCCTCGGGAACAACAAACAACCTGCGTCCTCAACAATCAATGATTTTTTGAAAAAGAACGACATGTCAACGATGGACGATTTGGTGAGTATTTTCCATCGTTAACGGCCGCTCGTTGGTGTCACACACAACGACGTCGCTAATGATGCCGGATGTACGTCACAGAATCCATGACCCCGGCGATATATCGTTAGATACGTCGTTGCGTGTAACGGGCCCTTTAATGTGGGCGATCTGAGGAGATGTTCTGTGTTTTAGGGGATAACAGAGAATAATAGAGATAGGTGATAATGCCACGCCACAGATCACTTCTGGAACCGTAAGATTAACGTATCTTTATTGGCATAGGTCTACGCGTTTCAGGAGCTCTGCTCCCATCCTCAGGACCGTAAAGAACCAAGAGACATCAAATCTAAAATGGTGTCTACTGACATACATTAAATAGCCCCATTGACGTCATAAGGACCATCCCTCATGAAAAAAACGAGCGGGAAGAACACGTTGCATTAAAAACATGACATCATATAAACATTTGCATATACAAATTCATGAACATTGTGTGAAAGAAAATATGAGAAACATAAACCATATCAACTGACAAAAAACATGTGAAACAGTGATTAAGACACCTGCAAACATTTGCAGATCCAGATTGTATGTACAAAAAATGTATTAGGAGATCGAGCAAAAAAATCCCCAGGTATACACCAAATAAAAATGTGATGTATAAATCAAATAAATGTGTGTTAAATTTATTGATGGTCCTCACCACTCGTGAATCTAGGGGCTAGAACCCCCTCACCTTGGCAAAAAGCAGAGCATTAGAGTCACCACAGAGATCCATTGCAGCCACCGCGGCATGTGTGAGAAGTTTATTAAAGATCAATCGAGAAACTGCTATCAGCGGGTGAGAATATGTGAACGGGGCTAAGAAACCCTTGATGGGCTGTGAGAAAAGACTGTGCATGTATACTACGATCGCAGCAGAGGGAGTGGTAAGTGAAACACTGCAGATATTCCACTACTGACTGCAGTTCACGAAAGTTCAGTAGCGTGGGAAAAAAAGGCACCGCGCCTGCGCCAAGACACTGGCAGGTCAAAGAAGTTCAAAACCGTGGGAAAAAAACCCAGAGCGCATGCGTCCCTTCCAAATAAAGAACCCAGTGTTGGTGCTATTATATAAAAGTCCACGTATGGCTAAGAAAGGTGTAGGATAGAGTGAAAAGCAAAAAATACATATATACTAACAACCCATGATGTCCCACATTAAAACTGTATTAGTGGGCAAGAACCAATAGACTCGCAAAAATTGAGTGTTTGCGGCTACTATGCTGGACCCGACCACGGAAAAAAACCGCTAGTCCAGGGGGCCAGAACTTAAAATAAGCATACCCATACCGTCCACGGGGACTAAAACCATACAAGTATAGAAAAGTATTCCATGACCCGGGTCATGAATATATAAATACGAGGACATAGAAGATCAAAAATGTATATCATTAAAACATAAAAAATAGCCTATGCATTGTCAATCATAAGTGCCTAAAACCCGATGGGGAATAAATAAGAGAATAAAAACAATATATAATATATGTACATATAAATAATCATAAAAATAACTCTTACAATATACCATAAATTACCATAAAAAGGGGGGGGGGAAATAATTACTATAAAAACATAATGCACCCCAATCAATGAAACAAATCTGTAATCTCATTGAGCCCCCGAGGTTTGAGAGTATTAAGTCTATAGATCCAGAATGTCTCTTTCTTATTCAGTACCCTTAATCTGTCAGGAACGTGTGGAGGTATTTGTTCAATGGGGGTTACTTTGAGTTTTATTTTCTTCCCATGTACTAAGGTAGTGTGCCGTGACAGACCATGGAGCATAAAACCCACCTTAATATTGTGTCTGTGGGAGTTTATACGATTGTGTAGTGCTTGTATGGTCCTCCCTATATAGCGTTTCCCACAATCACATTCGATTAGATAAATAACAAAGTCAGACTGGCAGGTAAGGCGCCCCTTTATCATACAGTCTGTATCGTCCGGGGTAGGGCCAAAAGAAACCCTTCCATGCTGAATATTGCTGCAACACATACAGTTCTTGGTACAACATCTATAAGCTCCTATATTTTTGTTGTTTATAACTGGACAGAACTGATTTTTAAGTCTACTGGGGGCCAGTTGATTCCTCAGATTAGAAGCTCTGCGGAATGTCACCCCTGGGTGCAAAGGCAATATTTCTTTAAGATAGGGATCATTAAGTAATACGGACCAGTGTTTCTTTAGGATCCTCCTAATCAACTCACCATCACAACTAAAAGTAGTGAGAAAATTTGCATTAAATCTATCATTGTACTGGTCATCCCTTTTTTGCAGGGAACCTATGTTCCTAATCAGATCAGTCTGTCTAAGGGTACCTTCACACTTAGCGATGCAGCAGCGATCCGACCAGCGATCTGACCTGGTCAGGATCGCTGCTGCATCGCTACATGGTCGCTGGTGAGCTGTCAAACAGGCAGATCTCACCAGCGACCACTGAACAGCCCCCAGCCAGCAGCGACGTGCAAGCGACGCTGCGCTTGCACGGAGCCGCCGACTGGAAGCTGCGGAGACTGGTAACTAAGGTAAACATCGGGTATGGTTACCCGATGTTTACATTAGTTACCAGCGCTGTGTGCAGAGAGCAGGGAGCAGCGCACACTGAGCGCTGGCTCCTTGCTCTCCTAGCTGCTGTACACATCGGGTTAATTAACCCGATGTGTAATGCAGCTACATGTGCAGAGAGCAAGGAGCCGCGCACACTGCTTAGCGCTGGCTCCTTGCTCTCCTAGCTGCTATACACATCGGGTTAATTAACCCGATGTGTACAGCAGCTACATGTGCAGAGAGCCGGAGCCGGCAGCACAGGCAGCGTGAGAGCTGCGGAGGCTGGTAACTAAGGTAAATATCGGGTAACCACCTTGGTTACCCGATGTTTATCTTGGATACAGCTTACCTCAGCTGTCAGACGCCGGCTCCTGCTCCCTGCTCGCTTCATTTGTCGCTCTCTTGCTGTCACACACAGCGATCTGTGTGTCACAGCAGGAGAGCGGCTTTGAAGAAAACGAACCAGGGCTGTGTGTAACGAGCAGCGATCTCGCAGCAGGGGCCAGATCGCTGCTCAGTGTCACACACAGCGAGATCGCTAATGAGGTCACTGCTGCGTCACAAAAAGCGTGACTCAGCAGCGATCTCGGCAGCGAGCTCGCTGTGTGTGAAGCACCCCTAAGATCCTTATTGGCCCGATAAGCTCTCTTAATTGTGGCCAAGGGATATTTCTTTTCCAGAAACCTCTCTCTCAAAATGGAAGCTTGACTATTAAAATCCTTATCCAAAGTGCAATTCCTTCTAATCCTTTGATACTGATTATAAGGTATATTCCGTAGCCATTTATCATAGTGATTGCTAGTAAAATTGATATAACCATTGCTATCAACTTTTTTAAAAAAAGTCTTGGTGAAGATGGTATCATTATTATGCGTAATGGACAAGTCAAGAAAATCAATAGAATTACGATCTACCGTGGGTGAAAAAGTCAAGCCCCAGGAATTATTTCCTATATCCTCCAAAAACAGTGAATAGTTATTGTCCACGTCATCCCAAATGATGAATAGATCATCTATATATCTTTTGTAGATGATCACATGCTTGTAGAATTTTGAAGAATATATATAATGCAACTCAAAAAGCCCCATCACCAGATTTGCAAAGGTGGGTGCAGCTTTAGAGCCCATCGCTACTCCACAACACTGTCTGTATATAAGATCCTGGAAAGTGAAAAAGTTGTTTTTTAAAATAAACGACATACTGTCGAATAGAAAATCCTTCTGCATTGATGGCAGACGTTCATCCATCTCTAAAAATTGCTTAAAGCACTCCAACCCTAAACGATGTGAGATATTGGTGTATAATGATGCGATATCTAAAGTGATAAAAAGTAAAGAATCTTTCCAAACAACATCTTTCAGGATCTCTATGAGGTGGGGGGAGTCCCTGAGGTAACTCTTTAGATTAGTGACATGTATCCTCATTGTATAATCGACATATGCTGATAAGTTCTCCGTCAGGGAACCTATTCCCGAAATAATGGGTCTGCCTGGGGGGTTGGATAAACATTTGTGAATCTTCGGGAGGTAATAATAAAAAGCCATAGTAGGATTCTTTCTTTCCAGGAATTTGTGCTCATTTTTGTTGAGAATCCCATTATCTGATGCCTTTTTAATAAGTGTATGGTATTCTGTGATAGAATTATGATACTCAATAATATCAACAATTTTATAGTGTGCAGTGTTGGAAAGCATTCTCATTGCGTCCTTAATATAACTGTCTCTATCTTGTATAACAATCCCCCCGCCTTTATCAGCATTGCGAATGATGAGGTTACAATTATTCTTTAGGGAAAGGAGGGCCTCTTTCTCTTCCCTAGTCATATTATTCCTGATCGGATTTGTATTTTTGTTTTTAATAAGCAGCTTGAAATCCTCCAGGACTAAGTCACTGAAGGTCCGCAAAAAGTGCCTTTTTTTCCCACGCTACTGAACTTTCGTGAACTGCAGTCAGTAGTGGAATATCTGCAGTGTTTCACTTACCACTCCCTCTGCTGCGATCGTAGTATACATGCACAGTCTTTTCTCACAGCCCATCAAGGGTTTCTTAGCCCCGTTCACATATTCTCACCCGCTGATAGCAGTTTCTCGATTGATCTTTAATAAACTTCTCACACATGCCGCGGTGGCTGCAATGGATCTCTGTGGTGACTCTAATGCTCTGCTTTTTGCCAAGGTGAGGGGGTTCTAGCCCCTAGATTCACGAGTGGTGAGGACCATCAATAAATTTAACACACATTTATTTGATTTATACATCACATTTTTATTTGGTGTATACCTGGGGATTTTTTTGCTCGATCTCCTAATACATTTTTTGTACATACAATCTGGATCTGCAAATGTTTGCAGGTGTCTTAATCACTGTTTCACATGTTTTTTGTCAGTTGATATGGTTTATGTTTCTCATATTTTCTTTCACACAATGTTCATGAATTTGTATATGCAAATGTTTATATGATGTCATGTTTTTAATGCAACGTGTTCTTCCCGCTCGTTTTTTTCATGAGGGATGGTCCTTATGACGTCAATGGGGCTATTTAATGTATGTCAGTAGACACCATTTTAGATTTGATGTCTCTTGGTTCTTTACGGTCCTGAGGAAGGGAGCAGAGCTCCTGAAACGCGTACACCTATGCCAATAAAGATACGTTAATCTTACGGTTCCAGAAGTGATCTGTGGCGCGGCATTATCACCTATCTCTATTATTCTCTGTTATCTGCCATCGGGTGGCTGCAGCCTGGATCAATACATTACATGCGAGTAAAGGGGTTGTGACTTGCACAACTTCATCTGGTGAGTATTCACTCCCCCTTCCTCACCCCATATTATTGGGGTAATACCCTATTTGCGCTTCTCTGTCCACAGCTTTGTACTGTGTTTTAGGGGCACAGATGAGTGGATGTTCCTACAGGGGGGCTGCTACTTATAAAGGGATGAATATCCTCTCATCTCAGCTGAAGACTTTGCCTCTTTCTTCAAGCAGAAGATTGACAACAGCAGAGCAAGCTTTGGCCCACAATCCCCACAGCCCCTCATCATAGCCACTCAGCTCTCTTCTTCCAAATCCAGCTTCTCCCCCATGACAGAAGATCATCTTTCCACTCTACTCTCAAGATCACATCTAACCACCTGTGTACTTGACCTGCTCCCGTCGCACCTCATCCCCAACATCACCACAGTCCTTATCCCAGCCCTAACCCATCTCTTCAACCTATCACTATCAACTGGTGTATTGCCTTCATGCTTTAAACATGCTTCAATCACACCCATCCTTAAAAAGCCCTCCCTTGACCCATCCTCTGTGTCTAGCTACCACCCCATATCCCTTCTCCCCTATGCCTCAAAACTACTGGAATAGCATATCCATCTTGAACTGTCCTCATACCTCTCCTCCTGCTCCCTCTTTGAACAGCTACAATCTGGCATCCGACCGCATGACTCTACTGAAACTGCCCTAAATAAAGTCACTAATGACCTATTAACTGCCAAAGCCAAGCAAAACGAGGCCGCGGGGGCCCACCGGAGGATTCTCCAGTACTTAGATAGGTTGAAGCAGCGTCGGACTGGCCTATCACTAACAACTGGTGTATTCCATTCATGCTTTAAACATGCCTCCATCACACCCATCCTCAAAAAGCCCTTCCTTGACCCTTCCTCTGTGTCAAATTATCGCCCCATATCACTTCTTCCTTATGCCTCAAAACTACTGGAACAGCATGTCCATCTTGAACTGCCTTCGTACCTCTCTTCCTGCTCCCTCTTTGACCGGTTACAATCTGGCTTCCGACTCCATCATTCCACTGAAACTGCCCTAACCAAAGTCACTAACGACCTACTAACCGCAAAATCCATTGGACACTACTCTTTCCTCCTCCTCCTGGACCTGTCCTCTGCCTTTGACACAGTAGACCATGCCCTCCTACTACAGATTCTCTCATCTCTGGGCATCACAGACTTGGCCCTATCTTGGATCTCTTCATACCTAACCGACCGAACTTTCGGCATCTCCCACTCTCACACCACCTCCTCATCCCACCCTCTATCCGTTGGTGTCCTCCAAGGTTCAGTTTTTTGACTCATGCTGTTCTCCATCTACACCTTCGGCCTGGGACAGCTCATAGAGTCCCATGGCTTTCAGTATCATCTCTATGCCGATGTTACTCAGATCGACCTCTCTGGACCTGACATCACCTCCTTATTAACCAAAATCCCATAATGTCTCTCTGCTATTTCATCCTTCTTCTCTGCGCGATTCCTAAAGTTTAACATGGACAAAACAGAATTCATTATCTTTCCTCCTCCTCATTCAACTCCTCCACCAAGCCTATCCATCAAAGTTGATGGCTGCTCACTCTCCCCAGTCTCACAAGCTCATTGCCTCCAAGCCCTCTTCACCTCATGCCGACTACAACTCAAAAATATCTCCTGGATCCGTGCCTTCCTTAACCAAGAATCAGCAAAAACATTAGTACATGCCCTCATCATCTCCTGCCTCGACTACTGCAACATTCTGCTCTCTGGCCTCCCTTCCAACACTCTTGCACCCCTCCAATCTATCCTGAACTCTGCAGCCTGCTTAATCCACCTCTCCCCTCGTATTCCCCAGCCTCACCACTCTGCCAATCCCTTCACTGGCTTCCCAATGCCCAAAAGACTCCAGTTCAAAACATTAACCATGACCTACCAAGCCATCCACAATCTGTCTCCTCCTTACATCTGTGACCTAGTCTCCCGGTATGCAACCTCAAATCCTCGCAAGATCTCTTTCTCTACTCCTCTCTTATCTCCTTTTCCCACAATCGCATATAAGCTTTTTCCCGTACCTCCCCCATACTCTGGAACGCTCTACCCCAGCATATCAGACTCTCTCCTACCGTGAAAAGCTTCAAGAGGAACCTGAAGACCCACCTCTTCCGACAAGCCTACAACCTACAATAACCCTCAGTCCAGTATACCACTGTACAACCAGCTATGTCCTCACTCTGCCCTCACCCATTCCCTGTAAACTGTGAGCCCTCGTGGGCAGGGTCCTCTCTCCTCCTATACCAGTCTGTTTTGTACTGTTAATGATTGTTGTACTAGTTTTTATGTATTTTTCACTTGTAAAGCGCCATGGAATTTATGGCGCTATAATATTAATAAATAATAATAATAAATTGGGGTAATGGAGGGCTGAACAGGAAAGGGGGTGATATTTTTTGCATGGCGCTTATATAGTGATGGGAAGTCCAGCTCTTCTTGGTGATCCGGTTCCCATGGCTCCGCTCACCAAAAAGAGTTGTCTCTTTCGGATCGTTCATGGCTCACTATTCAATATGTGTTTACGCCAGGTGAATACATATTTAAGAATATATTAATGCAGTTGAAACCCCGCCCACTTACAGCAGGCCAATTAAATTGTTGAGTGGGCAGGGTTTTGATCAGGTGAGCGGGGATTCATCCACTGAACACCTGACTTTTACGTCCAGTGAGAGCCATTAAGAGAATTTAGTGGCACTCACTGGGGACCGACTCTTCCCAGTCACAGCATGGAGCCGAATCTTTTTGTCGGTTCATTAATCACCAACACATCACTAGCGCTCAATGGGAAAAGATGTAATGTTTCTCAGGTGGGGCTGCATGCTGGACAGCTGATTTTACTCGCGTGCAGCTGTGTGCTGGGGTTTTACACATGGACTGACAGGGTGATGCTCCTTGATGTGGGGGAAGGAGGTGATGTTGATCACATGGATTTGCGTGAGGAAGGAAGCGGTGATGTTATTTAACTGCTAGTGGGCTGCGTAGGGAAGGGAGTGATATTACTCGCATTGACTCCAATGTCCTATCTCAGATTAACTCTTTGAATAGGAGTCTATAGCTGCTCATCCAGATACACTGGCAGGGCAAGATATCTCCCATACTCTTCACAGCAGCCGATGTCAGATAACTATAATGCCTCCTGATATCACCGCTTATCATAGTGATGGGGGATGGGCTGCTGATATCACCACTTATCACAGTGATGGAGGATGGGGCTCCTGATATCACCGCTTATCACAGTGATGGGGGATGGGCTCCGGATATCACCGCTTTTCACAGTAATGGGGGATGGGCTCCTGATATCACTGCTTATCACAGTGATGGAGGATGGGTTTCTCATATCACCGCTTATCACAGGGATGGGCTCCTGATATCACAGGTTATCACAGTTCAGATTTGATTTCACTGAGTAATAATCAAAAAAGGGATGATTCATCCCATAAAATAATTTTTCCCATACAATTCAGCAAAATCAAATCCATTATGTGTCGCTGTTTGCCCATTTTATATGAGGACTCCTCTCTATCTGACATTTTGCAGCATGGTTGTTTGGTGGCTGTGAAGAGCGCTGTTACCATTTGGCAACCTTCTTTCTCCCAGTTTATTTCTATCTAAGAAAAGATCTTCTCCAACTTGATTAAATCATCAGGGTTTCTATAGGTGCGGTAGTAATAGATGTAGAGGGTTTCTATAGATGTGGTAGTAATAGATGTAGAAGGTTTCTATGGGTGTGGTGGTAATAGATGTAGAGGGTTTCTATGGGTGCGGTGGTAATAGATGTAGAGGGTTTCTATAGATGTGGCAGTAATAGATGTAGAGGGTTTCTATGGGTGCGGTGGTAATAGATGTAGAGGGTTTCTATGGGTGTGGTGGTAATAGATGTAGAGGGTTTCTATGGGTGTGGTGGTAATAGGCGTAGAGGGTTTCTATAGGTGCGGTGGTAATAAGTGTAGACGGTTTCTATAGGTGTGGTGGTAATAGCTGTAGAGGGTTTCTATGGGTGCGGTGGTAATAGATGTAGAGGGTTTCTATAGGTGCAGTGGTAATAGATGTAGAACATGTCAACATTCTTCTATTACGCATGAATTTTACAATCATAATCAATCTGAACAATTCAGGATTAAATAGTATATTATTTGCAGCACCCAGCACCTTGTATATATTATTGGATGTGTGGGATGTAACAAAATATAATATGTGGGATGCACTATGAGAAAATTAAACGCGTCTCAGAACATTTACCTGAAATTATCTCTCCCTCTAGTGCACATTGCAATACCTCACACGCTTCGCAGCATTTTGTGCAATACCATGATCTCCAGACTTAGGGGCGATGTCGGTGGGGTCAAATTGAAAGTGACGTACTTCTGACGTCGCTCTCGACATCATAGTGTGTAAAGCATTTTTATACGATTAACGAGCACAAAAGTGTCGTAATCGTATCATCAGTGTAGCGTCAGTCATTTCCATGAATTGGGAAAAAACGATGGTACGATGTTGTTCCTCGTTCCTGCGGCAGCACACATCGCTGTGTGTGAAGCCGCAGGGGCGAGGAACATCTCCAACCTGCATCCCGGCCGGCTATGCGGAAGGAAGGAGGTGGGCGGGATGTTTACATCCCGCTCATCTCCGCCCTTCCGCTTCTATTGGACGTCGCTATGACGCCACACGACCCGCCCCCTTAGGAAGGAGGCAGTTCGCCGACCAGAGCGACGTCGCAGGGCAGGTAAGTGCGTGTGAAGCTGCTGTAGCAATAATGTTCGCTACGCCAGCAATCACCATGATATCGCAGCTGCGACGGGGGCGGGGACTATCGCGCTCGGCATCGCAGCATCGGCTTGCAATGTCGTAGTGTGCAAAGGGCCCCTAACCTTTTGAAAGTGTTCAGCATTGAACGGGTGTTTTCCCCTCATAGAGGAGGAGATCTCAAGAGACGGCTTCTCACACGAGACGCCTTCTGGATATATTATCTGAACACCCGCTATCCAAATAGATTAAATGGATGGTGAGAAATTATATTTCATTATTAGTCTTTACATAGGCAAATGATGTGTGTCACATTATCAATTATTTATTTTTATTTTTGTCTTTTTTGTATTTTGTGTTTTTTTTGACCGTATGTTTAACTATTCTTCCGTAACGTGTGACTTTCATGTACTCTGATTGGACATATTGATGTACTGTATATAACTGGTACGCCATATTCTTTGTAACAATCTTTGATAAAGAACATGTTCTGCGTTTGAAACTCGTTGCTTTTACTCAGTGGTGGATCTGATTTTTTAATAACTTTTTCAATAAACCTTGGAATTTTATGGAGATGGAAGTTTCTCTCTTTTGCTTTTTCATCAATCTACGTGTTGGTCATATGGTTCCTTACTCGATTGCACACCCAGAGCTAATTTAAACAGGTGAGCTGGCTTTATTTCTTTTTATTATTGACTTGCATGCTGGGATAGTCAAAGGAAGCGTCATCGGGGGGCAGGGGTTGCAGCCACTGCCACAGCCTCTGCACCTGCCTGAAATGAGCCGTCATCAGTGATGCAGGTTTCAGGAGCTGGGCTAGTCTCTGTGCACTGTGCATAATGACAGCGCACTCTTTCTTGCCGGCTAACATTAGCAATAACTGTTGCAAATTTGTTCGGCTTCAGCAGAAGTAACAGCAGTCAGACATTTGTGGGAGAAAACAAGGTTTACTAGAGATATACAGGAACAATACACATCATCAATGGAAAAACATGACTTATCCTAAGATGGCCGATATACCAGAGTGAGCAGCTCAAAAACACAAACAGATAAGACATACTACATGTTATTAAGCATTAATGTGACGCCCTGGCAAAACCAGGTAGTCACAGTTAGGCCCCTGCATAACACCTTCCCTCACAAGGAAACACACAGCCGACCAGAAACCCTAGTCACCCCCCTTAGGGACAGATAGACACACCAGTGGGCATGACCAGGCGGTTGGAACACGGGGTCCAGACAGCCAGGGGCTGGAAAACAGACAGTTTTGCTTAGAGTTCAGTTTGGAGAGGAGTGTGGGCTGGAGCTAGGTGTAGCTCCAGCAGTGAAATTCAAGTTGAACGGTACCAGGGTAGGAGCCCTGGTACCACTGGCTAGGAGGCAGACGGTGGTCTCCGTCAGCAGGAGCGGGGAAGACGGCTCGGCAGAACCAAGGTGGACCGGGACAGGGTTGTAGCCCGCCGGTACCTACACCGGGGATCCGACTGGAAACCGTACACAAAGGGGGGTACTCGGACCATGAAGCCAGCACCAGAACCTACTGGAACTGGTTAATTAACCAATTGAGGCCAGGACTAGAGGTCCTGTCCCACCCAAAGTCCCTCATAGAAGACAACAGCCCACCGAATAGGGATAAGAGGTCACCACCAAGGCCCAGAGATCCCACGGGCTAGCGTCTGCGGGCAAAGCTCCTTAGGCCACATCCAGCCGGGAGTGGACTCCCTAGTTCCATACCGGGAAAGTCCACTTTACACAAAAGGTGCAGGAAAAGGATAGAGACCACCAGCCGGGTGGGGGAAGCCGAACGCAAACAGCCGCGGCACCGGCCACCACCATCTTGGTTTACCAGAGACTTGTGTGTGTTACTAATCGTGAGTACTCCAGCACCCCCTGCAGTTGCCATCCCCTGCACCGAGCCACTGGGTCCCGGGGCCACCATCCCTGCCCACGGAGGGGTTAACAACTTGCTGCACAACATCTCCCCCGGGTGCCCCATAACAGCAGCGGTGGTGTCCTATATCACCACACACCGTGGGTGGCGTCACAAACTTACTACGGCCTAGCCCGTACATCTATGTCCCCCCATTTATTCAGCGTGTCCGCGAGGCCCCCGGGTCCGGAGACCCTCAAACACCACCCCTGAAGGCCCGGACCCGAGCAGCGCCGGCTGCTGGCACAGGTGCGGCACGTTAACACCTAGAATAGTGCCATCTGCTGACACTGCAATGTAACTCCTCCAACATATAATAATGACAGCATGACAGCAGATGGACTTCAAGTCAATTGTAATGTTCCTTTTATTTTGGTGTATTCTCATGCACCACTTCCCACCCAAACAAGGGTATACAGTCCTTGTTTTCATCTTGGTTTTTTATCTCGTGGTGCCTATATATTGTTTGCCCACATTAATTATTTTCTCTGTCCCATTATATTTATAGTTATTTCCCCTTTATGTGGATCTGGCATCTTCTATTCCTATTTCCCACCATAGACTACTCATGTTTTGAATATATTCTTTTCATCACCAAAGATGTTATCTCTATGCACATTCCTGCTCTGAATATATCCTTCTATCACCAAAGATATTACCTTTTTCGTTCTGTCTGGATCCAGGGACTTTAAGAACTGTCTTGGGGATTTTCTCCTATATTGGACTGAGATGAGACATTGCAATTAACATCTCAAGGCTTAGGATGGGGAGTGGATGCCATTTTGTTACTTACATGTATAATTTGACCACAATTGCACCTTCCCTATCCAATCATTGCTTGTTGTCATGGTTACCTGGTCGCTAACCACGTCATCCTTCGTACGCGTGCTGCGGCCTCGTTGCTTCATTGCTGATGGGTCTTCTGTCTCTGGGTGGTGGTGCATGCACGTGAGCTGGATGATGTGTCTGTTTCGCACCAGTCCTGCCCCAGCAGCGGTCGAACCGCTCAGATCCGGGTGTCACTACTCATGGCTCGAAGGTCTCTGGAACCAGGGGCTTGTGGTCACACCGAAACATGATGGGGGTTATTTACAGGAGAGTTCATAACGCCACCCGTGGTGTGCGGTAATAGGGAGTACCACCGCTGCCGTTGGGAGTACCCGGGGTGATGGAGTGGGGTAGCCAGATGATGTTAACCTCCACGGGTAGGGAAAGGCCCCAGGACCCCAAATGGTGGGATGAATTGCAGGGGGAGCGCAGGCTCGCTGGTAGCAGCGGTTAATCAGGTACTCAGAAGGAAAGCAGACACTGACAACGTAGTAAACCAAGTCTCTTGGTGCCGCTGCCCTCTTGGGGAGCTCGTCCGAGTTCCGTCCTCTGCAACACTGCCTGGTGGTCTGTAACCTGACTCCGTGCACAGAATTTGAAAAGTGTTCAGGTGGCCCGTAAGCTTGGAGCTCTCCGGGCCCTGCTCTCTACTATGGGTAGCAGAGGAGCTTGCTCTCAGGAGCTCACCCTTGGGATTTCAGTGGGCTGCTTTCCTTGGAAAGTCCTATCCCCCTCGTTGCGCTAGTGCCCTCGATCTCTGAGCTTTGTGGGAACAGTCCATAAAGGCCCTGTCCTCCGCAGGTTAATTGCCGGGTTGCTTTAAGCTTCTCCCCGACCTAGGGTCCAGTACCCCGATGTGCTTTCGGCCCCAGACCGGCTATTGGACTGCAGCTGCCGACCGTCCTCCTTGACTAAGCCAGCACCCAGTCCCAATATCCCACGACTGGGTCTCCGACTCCTCCGGATCCAGACCACCGTCTGCAACCCAATCTACGTTTTCCTCTGGGAGCTCCAAATCCCAGCTTCCTCCAAGCTCCTCACAGCTCGAGGGCTATCACTCAACTCTTTGCTCTCCTGGAGATGACAGACTTGTCACCTCCCACCTCCCTGCCTTACCCCTAAGTGGGCGGCCCTATTCCAGCTTAGCAGCCCGTGGAGTGCCTGACAGGGTGTGGTGTGAGGTGTGATTGGGATTTATGGATGCTGATGGAGGCAGTACTGCAAGTTGGGAACCCAGAACCATGGGGGGTTGAGTCCTGCACTGGGAGATGAAGAGCATGCAGTACCCTGTGACGACCTAACTAGTTCAGGGGCGCCACATGTTAGTAGTGAATCACTCATTACAACATCATGCGGCAGAGAGTTCCATAGTCTCACTGCTCGTACAGTAAAGAATCCTCGTCTGTGATTATGATTAAACCTTCTTTCCTCAAGACGTAGCGGATGCCCCCGTGTTCCAGTCGCAGGCCTAGGTGTAAAAAGATCTTTGGAAAGGTCTCTGTACTGTCCCCTCATATATTTATACATTGTGATTAGATCCCCCCTAAGCCTTCGTTTTTCCAAACTAAATAACCCCAAGTTTAATAACCTGTCTTGGTATTGCAGCCCACCCATTCCTCTAATAATCTTGGTCGCTCTTCTCTGCACCCTCTCCAGTTCAGCTATGTCCTTCTTATATATCGGTGACCAGAATTGTACACAGTATTCTAAGTGCGGTCGCACTAGTGACTTGTACAGAGGTAGAACTATATTTTTTTCATGAACACTTATACCTCTTTTAATACATCCCATTATTTTATTAGCCCTGGCAGCAGCTGCCTGACACTGTCCACTAAAGTGAAGTTTACCATCCACCCATACACCCAAGTCTTTTTCTGTGTCTGTTTTACCCAGTGTTCTACAATTAAGTACATAATCATAAATGTTATTTCCTCTACCCAAGTGCATGGCCTTACATTTATCTACATTAAACTTCAATTGCCACTTCTCAGCCCAATTCTCCAATTTACATAAATCTCCCTGTAATATAAAATTATCCTCCTCTGTATTGATTACCCTGCAGAGTTTAGTATCATCTGCAAATATTGAAATTCTACTCCGCATGCCCCCAACAAGGTCATTTATAAATATGTTGAAAAGAAGCGGGCCCAATACTGACCCCTGTGGTACCCCACTATGAACTGAGACCCAGTCCGAGTACGTACCATTAATAACCACCCTTTGTTTCCTATCACTGAGCCAGTTTTTAACCCAGTTACACATATTTTCCCCTATCCCCATTATTCTCATTTTATGTACCAACCTTTTGTGTGGCACCGTATCAAAAGCTTTTGAAAAGTCCATATACACAACATCCACTGCATTTCCCTGGTCCAGGCTTGAACTTACCTCTTCATAGAAGCTGATCAAATTTGTTTGACAGGATCGATCCCTCATAAACCCATGTTGATACTCTGTCATAAGGTTATTTTTCTTGAGATACTCCAGTATAGCATCTCTCAAGAAACCCTAAAGGATTTTACCAACCGTAGAGGTTAAACTTACCGGCCTATAATTTCCCGGCTCAGTTTTTGTCCCCTTTTTGAATATTGGCACCACATTTGCTATGCGCCAGTCCTGCGGTACCGACCCTGTTATTAAGGAATCTGAGAAGATTAAAAGTAATAGTCTATCTATCACTGAACTCAATTCCTGTAGTACTCTGGGGTGTATGCCATTCGGGCCCGGAGATTTGTCAACCTTAGTGATTTCGAGGCGGCGGCGTACTTCCTGCTGGGTTAAGCAGGTAATATTCAAGGGTGAATTTATGGTATCACTGGTCATGTCATCTGCCATGGCATTTTCTTGTATAAAAACCGTAGAAAATTTTAAAAATGTCTTCACTCCCACGCATGAACCACAATGGCTGATGGCCGACTTGTCTGTTGTGGGGTAGGTAGTGGTCAGCGCATGCGTCATCAGGTGAATGACATGTGATGCAACTAATTAGGGCGGGCACAAAATCTGGCACCCAGGAGAGAGGACGCTACTCCCCATCCCTGGAGAAGCCGTTTGGATTGAGAATCACTCTGGCGAAACGTGCGTCGGGAGTGTTTTTCTTCTTGGGGACAACCTTATTACCATGGCCAAACTTGAATCCCAACTTGAATTGGGCACTTTCACTCGGTATGTATAGGGCAGCAGCAATTGAATATAATATTATGCCCCATCATTTCCATTTGGTATTCTTTAAAAAGACATTTTAAACCCTATAATGCAGCATGTTTTTGACTGTTGGTTATATGTAAACACAAGGGAGTGATGCCTATTATTTAATGAATTTAAAGGGATAGTTTTGTTGTATGTTTTCACAGGATAAGGCGGTGATGAATATAATTCAATGAATTTAAAGGGTTAGTTCTGTCATAAACATGCAAGCTGTATCTATTGTTTCAACCACATAGGTGTTCTATCATTTCACTTTCCCTCAGGACCTATGGCACATACTATTTAAAGTGATATTACCCTTATAGCCATAATATTTGGTTCCCACAAAATACGGTAAGCGATGGCTATTAACCCTTTCTTCACATGGAGCACTTTTGCTGCATTTTTAATGCATTTGATGGGAATTAAAATCTGATTTTATAGTCCCAGCAAAAGTGCTGAGATTTAATAAAGCTCAGGAACACAATTACAGTGGTACCTCGTGTGGAGACACGGGGCTCAGTGGGTGCTCTCGTCCACTAAAACCCGCCGCCTTTAGAAAGACAGCGTGGCTCAGGGCTCATCCCAACTGAACGCCGGCCTCCCTAACCGTGGGCGTAACACTACTCAGACAACACAGGGTGAGGGAACCACAATAATTAGACTTTATTGGATCCCCAAACAATTAACGGCACATAACCAGCAAAACACACAAATGTAACAGGCAACAGAGTCTCACCCTTCCGCTGGCTCACCAGGGATTTAGAATGTCCATGCCTCACAGGTTCCAGGGCTACTCACTCCAGTCCAGCAGCACCCCGCTTTTGGCGGGCACCCACCGTGACTAGAATAACGCCAGATTTAGGAAGCTGTGTGAGGTCTGTAAAGTCTGTAGCCAGGTGACCGGATTGTCCCAACCTGAGTGTCCTCCTTAGGTAGTCCTGGTGTGATGTCGAAATCCCTAGGCTGTGGATATGGTCTCCAACCGGATCTGGAGTCCCTAGATTGAAGCCATAAGATATCCTGATCCTCTAGTAAGCTCCAAAGAGCTTAGACTGGATCCATCAACCTTCATCAACCCTGGTGGCTTAAAGAAGTCCCTTTTATAGCCACAGCCTTCCACTTAGATACACTGCGTCCTCATCGATTGGTTGGACAAGATCACCTCTCCCATTGGATGAATCTCAAGCTGCATAGACAATGATCATTTAAATGATATGGGTAGAAAGACTGAAGATGTACATGTAATCTGGGAGTCACCGACTAGACAATGGCTACTAAGGTAATCACATTAGCAATACACAACTACAATACAATGGTTACTGGAAAAGTCTGGAGAACAATACCTCTGGCTTTCAATGGCCAACACAATTACATTGAGTCAACAAGAGTCTTGTAAAAACAATGAGGGACTTCTCCCCCGTCTGTAGACAATCTATCATGCTGTCTGGCTGGATTTTAAGAAACTTTAACCCATGAGAGTCCATGTCGTCACACCTCGCTTAACGAGTAACCCTCTTAACGAGAATTTCGCTTAACAAGCAAAGCTTTCTGTAAATTTGTAACCCGCTTTACGAGAAAGCTTTGCCGTACGAGCGAAATTCTCTCCGCACACACTTCCGGTTTCGTCCATCCACCACACTCTGACCCGCACTTGCAGTCCACACAAACACACACATGCACGCACAAACACACACGCATGCACACACATTATGCTCACCTTACCTTCCGTTCCACCGCCGGTCTCATGGTTCTTGTAGTTCCCGGGTACATCATGACGTCCTCGCGGCGAACTACAAGACCCAGGAGGCCTGCGATGGAACAGAAGGTAAGGTGAGCATATAATATAACATATGTTTACCTTTCGTTTCATCGCCGGCCCCCTGGGTGCTGTAGTGCGCCGCTGCGCTCCAGTCCACGCTGTGTATTTGCATCCATAGCGACGAGGGAGGAACTTCCTGTCACCGCTAATGAAAGGCAGAGCGCTGGCCAATGAGAGGCAAACGGCTCTGCCTTTGACGTCAGCGCTCTGGCCGGGAACTTCCTGCCTCGTCGTTATGGTAACGCGTTACACAGCCCGGCCCCGTACCAGAGAACAGCAAGTCCCAGCAGACCGGTGATGGAACGGAAGGTAAGGTGAGCATATAATATGCATGTGTGTTTGTGTGTGTTTGTGTGTGTTTGTGCATGTGTGGAATGATAGAATAGGGGACCAGGATGGGAAATTTAGCAGGTTGTGGAACGGATTGTCAGCATTGCAATGATATCCTATGGGAAATCTTGCTCTGCTGAACGAGTACCTTGATTAACAAGCACAGTCCCAGAACGGATTGTTCTCGTTAAGCAAGGTACCACTGTATTTATTTTTCCTGACTGAAACGGAAAATGGCTGTGTTTTTGAAAGAACTCCAAGTGTGAATGTAGCCAAAGGGGAGGAGGAGGCAGCTTCTCTCTTTTTTCATTTTCCGTATATACAAGTCATTATGCAGGACAGAATGCTTCCTAACAATGTCTCCTTTAAAATCCACTTTATGTTCGGTTTTGTATGTTTTATTGTCAGTCTGTAAAAGTGATGAAATACTTTGACAACATTGTTCCCAGAAACCACCAGTGAGTCAGGGTGCAGCAAGGTTTCTTCCCCATGCAGTTCCCATTCGATTTCAGTGATTTCCAGCCCCCCCAGATCCCCCGGGGTTCAGCCAGAGAAATGTTCACGTTTTCCATTGACTTCCATTATGCTTGGGACGAGTACCTGAGCATTTTAGTGCTCGCGCATCACTAATAACAATTCTAGTGGAAGTGGTGGTTAGAGCTTATTACCTCGCCCATCGGAGGGGGCCGGAGGGGGGGTAGGGGTTCTGATACATTAGTCTCTGACCCATTCCTGTGTTTCCATGTGGAAAGGAGGGGGACACCACTAGCTTCATCGGCCGAGGGCAACAAAATCCACATCCAGGCCCTGCTGTGAAGAAGCCGCACAAGTCACCCTTTATATACACTTAGGAGCTGATCATGTGACCCTGACTCCTCCCCTCCATGTGACATCATCACAGGTCCTGTAAGCACAGAGCGGCCATATATCTAGTGTGCGGCTCTGCAGGTGGAGGTAGGTGCAGGGTATTATATATCTAGTGTGCGGCTCTGCAGGAGGAGGTAGGTGCAGGGTATTATATATCTAGTGTGCGGCTCTGCAGGTGGAGGTAGGTGCAGGGTATTATATATCTAGTGTGCGGCTCTGCAGGTGGAGGTGTGTGGAGATTCCCCATTACTGGGCCTAGTTTATCCTGAGGCCTCTTTCCAGCAGCTCCGCTGTAGCCGGTCACTGGTGAGTAGGATATGGAGCCTGGGGATAATGGGGCCCAGGAATAACTGAAATCTGAGGAGGTTTGTTGTCCTGAATATGAATTACGCTGCATTTTATTTATATTATACACTGGCTGTAGCACCCGGCATTGCCCGGGATAGTAACTAATGCCGGCGTCACACGGTATGATATATCGGGCGATATGTCGTCGGGGTCACGTCGGTAGTGACGCACATCCGGCATCGTCTGATATATCGTAGCGTGTGACAGCATTGAACGAGCAGAAATAACATCTCGTTCATCATTGACAAGTCGCTCACTTTTAAAAAATCGACCGTCAGGTTGTTCATCGTTCGCGTGGCAGCACACATCGCTCCGTGTGACACCCCGGGAATGATGAACACAGCTTACCTGCGTCCTCCGGCAATACGGAAGGAAGGAGGTGGACGGGATGTTTACGTCCCGCTCATCTCCGCCCCTTCGCTTCTATTTGCCGGCTGCCACGTGACTTCACTGTGACGCTGAACATCCCTCCCCCTTCAGGAAGAGAATGTTCACCGCCACAGCGACGTCGCTCGGGAGGTAAGTGCGTGTGACGGGGGTTAACGACTTTGTGCGCCATGGGCAACTAATTGACCATGACACACAAACGACGGGGGCGGGTACGATCACTCGTGTAATCGCACGATAGATCGTACCGTGTGAAGCCCGCATAAGTGTCTGTCTCTCTCCCACTCTCCCCCTCTGTCTCCTTCTCTCTGTCTCTCTGTTTCTGTCTCCGTGTCTTTCTCTGTCTCTCTAGCTCTCTCTCTCTTTCTCTGTCTCTCTCTGTTTCTCTCTCTGTCTCTCTCTGTCTTTTTCCCTGTCTCTCTGTACCTGTGTCTTTCTCTGTCTCTCTAGCTCTCTCTGTCTCTCTAGCTCTCTCTGTCTTTTTCTGTCTCTCTCTGTCTGTCTCTCTGTTCGTCTCTGTCTGTGTCTCTCTGTATTTCTCTGTCTGTGTTGTTTGTCTCTCTCTGTTTCTGTATCCTGTCTCTCTGTTTCTGTATCTTTCTCTGTCTCTCTAGCTCTCTCTGTCTCTGTCTTTTTCTGTCTGTCTCTCTATCTGTCTCTCTCTTTTTGTCTCTGTCTGTGTCTCTTTGTCTCTCTCGGTTTCTCTTTCTCTCTCTGTCTCCCTTTCTCTGTCTGCCTGTCTCTCTGTCTCTGTGTCTTTCTCTGTCTTTCTAGCTCTCTCTGTCTCTGTCTTTTTCTGTCTGTCTTTTTCTGTCTGTCTCTCTATCCATCTCTCTGTTCATCTGTCTGTGTCTCTCTGTCTCTTTGTCTGTCTGTGTCTGTCTGTTTCTCTCTGTTTCTCTCTTTCTCTCTCTCTCTGTCTCACCACCGATATCATATTACCTCACAAATAAGCTTCTTATACTATGAAAGTCCTTTGTTCCTATAGCAACCAATTAGAGCTCCTACTATTATCCTGTAGCTTCCAGCTTCATTTTTTGATGAATAACTGTAGCGAGTGGGATAAAATGTTCCCATAAAAACATGGTCTAAGATGTTCCCTGAGTCAAATGGAGTGGCTGTGCAAAATTTCGTGATTGTAAATGCGATGGGCGATAGTGAGCATTCCTTTAGCGGACATCACACATACACTCAGCTTTATATATATATATATATATATATATATATATATATATATATATATATATATATACAGTTCTGGCAAAAATTGAGAGACCACTGCAAAATTTTCAGTTTTTCTGATTTTTCTCTTTATAGGTATATTTTTGAGTAAAAAGTAAATTGTTGTTTTATTCTATAAACTACTGACAACGTCTCCGAATTTCCAAGAAGTAAGTTTTGTATTTATTTTCTGAAGATGAGAAATGTTCAAAATAACAAAAAACAATGCATTGCTTTCACACCTCAAATAATGCAAAGAAAACAAGTTCATAATCATTTAGAAACAGCAATACTAATAATGTTTTACGTCAGGAAGAGTTCAGAAATCAATATTTTGTGGAATAACCATGATTTTTAATCTCAGCTTTCATGTGTCTTGGCTGCTTTCCACCAGTCTTTCACACTGCTTTTGGGTGACCTTATGCCACTCCTGGTGCAAAAATGTAAGCAGTTCTTCTCTGTTTGATGGCTTGTGACTATCCACCTTCCTCTTGATTATATTCTAGAGGTTTTCAATGGGGTTCAGGTCTAGAGATTGTGCTGGCCATGACAAGATTTTGATGTGGTGGTCTTTCATCCACACATTGATTGACCTAGCTATGTGGCATGGCGCACTGTCCTGCTGAAAAAAAAACAGTCTTCAGAGTTGGGGAACATTGCCTAAGCAGAATGATGCAAATGTTTTTCCAGGATAACCTCGTATGCAGCTAGATTCATACATCCTTTGCAAAGTTTAATCTGCCCAATTCTAGCCTTGCTGAAGCATCCCCAGATCATCACCCATCCTACACCAAATTTCACAGTGGGTTCAAGATGCTGTGGCTTGTACGCCTCTCCAGGTCTCTGTCTAACCATTGGACGACCAGATGTTGAGCAAAGCTGAAAATTAAACTCATCAAAGAAGATTATCTTACTCTAGAATTTGGACATATTAAACTTTGCGAAGAACGTTTGAATCAAGCCTCATAAAAGGTTATCCTGGAAAAACAGTTGCTCAGGCAACGTTCCCCAACTCTGAAGACTGTTTTTTCCAGCAGGACAATGCGCCATGCCACATAGCTAGGTGTGTGGATGAAGGACCACCACATCAAAAGCCTGTCATGGCTAGCCCAATCTCCAGACCTGAACCCCATTGAAAATCTCTGGAATGTAATCAAGAGGAAGATGGATAGTCACAAGCCATTAAACAAAGAAGAACTGCTTAAATATTTTCACCAGGAGTGGCATAAGGTCACCCAAAAGCAGTGTGACAGACTGGTGGAAAGCAGTCAAGACGCATGAAAGCTGTGATTAAAAATCATGGTTATTCCGCAAAGTATTCATTTCTGATCTATTCCTGAGGTAAAACATTAGTATTGTTGTTTCTAAATAATTATGAACTTGTTTTCTTTGCATTATTTGAGGTGTGAATGCAATGCATTTTTTTTGTTATTTTGACCATTTCTCATTTTCAGAAAATAAATACAAAATGCATTGCTTGGAAATTCGGAGACGTTGTCAGTAGTTTATAGAATAGAAGAACAATTTACATTTTATTCAAAATTCTACCTATAAAGAGAAAAATCAGAAAAACTAAAAATTTTGCAGTGGTCTCTTAATTTTTACCAGAGCTGTATATATGTACCAGCTTTATGACTGTTATGATTTTGTGGCTTTTTAATGCTAATGAAGCAAACCTCAAAAGTCATATTTTTTTTTTGCACTGTTATTTTATATATATTTTCATAGGACAATTTTCTTTTTTTTCCCCCTTCTTTTTAATAAAACTTGCATTGTATACACAAAACCCTTAACTATTAGTTTTGCTACAATTTGACTTTTCCCGTCCACAAGTCTTGGCCAGCACCACCAGTTTGAAGACTGGACGGAGCATTGCAGAGAGGCGTGACTGTGACCTAGCGCAGCCAACAGAATCCTAATTTACATCACAGAAGTGGCATAAATTATGACTGTAACGTCCAGTGCACAGGAAAACGTTTCTGTCGTAATTTATGCCACTTTTCTGATGTAAAATATAATGATTCTGTTGGCTGCGCTCCGTCACGGTCACGAAGCTCCCTCTCTCCATTATGGTTGTACTGGCCAATACTAAAGGACATACTGAAAAGTCAAATTCTATCAAACCTTAGTAATCGGCTCTATGTGTCTTTCTTTTTTATATTACCAAAAGTAATAATAAAAAAGCACCAATTGGCCCAGCACTCTCCCGCTCACCGTTCATAAATACTGGCATAAACAAATTGAAATAGTCTTACCAGTACAGTGGAACCTTGCTTAACGAGAACAATCCGTCTGGGACTGTACTTGTTAACCAAGTTACTCGTTCAGCAGAGCAAGATTTCCCATAGGAAATCATTGCAATGCTGACAATTCGTTCCACAACTAGTTAAATGTCCCATCCTGATCCCCTATTCTATCATTCCACACATGCACAAACACACACAAACACACACAAACTCACACAAACACACAAGCACGCACGCACACGCACATATTATATGCTCACCTTACCTTCCGTTCCATCGCCGGTCTCCTGGGACTTGCTGTTCTCCGGTGCGGGCCGTGTATCGGGTTACCATAACGACGAGGGAGGAACTACCTGCCAGAGCGCTGACGTCAAAGGCAGAGCCGCTTGCCTCTGATTGGTTAGCGCGCTGCCTTTGAGTAGCGGTGACAGGAACCAGGAAGTTCCTGCTTCGTCGCTATGGATACCGATGCCTGGAGTGGAGCGGCGCACTACAGGACCCAGGAGACCGGCAATGATGCGGAAGGTACACATATTATATGCTCACCTTACCTTCCGTTCCACCGCTGGCCTCATGGTACTTGTAGTTCGCCGCGAGCACGTCGCGATGTACCCGGGAACTACAAGAACCATGAGACCGGCGGTGGAACGGAAGGTAAGGTGAGCATAATACTGTATGTGTGTGCGTGCGTGTTTGTGTGTGTTTGTGCGTGCTTGTGTGTGTTTGTGTGGACTGCAAGTGCGGCTCAGTGCACGGTGGATGGACGGAACTGGAAGTGTCTGAGATGAGGATTTTGCTCGCACAGCAAAGCTTTCTCGTAAAGCGGGTTACAAATTTACAGAAAGCTTTGCTTGTTAAGCGAAATTCTCGTTAAGTGGGTTACTCGTTAAGCGAGGTACCACTGTAATTCCTTTTCTGGGAACCCTGCACTACAGCACAAAAGAAGGTGGAGGTTGTCCTTCCTACCTCCCATCCTCAATGTTTTTATCAAGGACCACACAGAGTTAAGTATTAAGTGGGTTTCATTTAAGACAAGGATTAAAGTAATATACAATAACAAAAGTGTGGGAATTACTTGTGCTGTCATTGAGGGTTCCTAGAAGGGGAATTACCGGTAAGTCTAATTCTGTTTTGTCTTCTCACCTTCCATGACAGCACAAAGGAGGAATACTAAAGAAAATAAACTAGGGAGGGACAATTGCCCGAAAGACTAGATCTCCAAAATGCATTACGTGTAGCCTATAATGTCTAAAAGGCATTAACCGAGGACCAAGTAGCAGCTCTGCAGATTTGTTTGATGGAGGCATTTGCTCTCTCTGCCCTGGAGACAGACATGGCAGACATTTTTTTTTTAATCTAATTGGCTATGGTGATTCTGGAAGCTTTCTTCCCCTTGTTTCGGTTACAATATTGAACAAAGAGATTACAGTTGATTGTGTCTGCAGAAGATAACGAAGGAAGATTCTGCCACATCCAGTGAATGATTCTTTCTCCTTTTCGTTCTTTGGGTTCTGGTAGAAAGATGGGAGAATTATCTCCTGAGACATGTGAAATTCAGATGATACCTTTGATAGAAAGGATGGATCCAGACGGAGCACAATCCTTTCATCCAGTATTCTGAAATAGGGTTCTCTGATGGATAGAGCTTGTAACTTACTAGCTCTCCTTGCTGATGTGATGGCTACCAGAAATGCTGCCTTCCAGGAGAGCTTGTTCAAGCCCATAGATGTTAAGAGCTCTAAGGAAGGTATGGTTAGATCTTTAACACTAGAACTACTGGACTCGTGACACCTATATAGAAATACATGGTGCAAAGTAGTCAAAATTACTACCTCAGTAGTTCTAGTGTTAAGGACAATGTTAAGATCTCAAGGGGGGAAATGTGTTGGATCTTCTTGCTAGAGCCTGAGATGCTGTAGTCATGAATCTTCTTATCCACTGATGGTTTATTAGCTCCTCGTCATAGAATCAACTTAGGGCGAATGCTTGGACATTAAGGGTAAAGGGTCTCAACCCTCTTCCTAAACCATCCTATAAAAATTCCAAGATTTTGACAATATTGGGATGGAACACGTCTGGAGGAGTAGGACCATACTAGGACTTGAAGGTTTTCCATACTTAGATGGAATATATTACCAGCTTCCTACTTTTCTGAAGGGTAACTACCGTATAACCATGACAGACGTCTTGCTCTTAATATTTTGGTTTCAGAAGCCATCAGCCAGGCAGAAACCTTCTGGTACATAATGGAAAATTGGACCCTGATACAGAATGTAATGGACTGGAGGAAGGATGATGGGATCCTCCGACTTCAGCATGTTTAGAGTTCGAAACCAACTCCGCTTGGTCCAGAAGTTTGCTATGAGAACTGTATTTATCCTTTCCATCCTGATCTTTTGAATTGTTTTTGCCAGCATAGGAATTGAGGGAAAGTTTAGACCAGCTTGAATTTCCATGGCTGAGCGAATGCATCCACCGCTATACACCTGTCATATAGATTCAGAGAGAAAGATAGATCTACTTTTGTATTCTGATTGTTTGCAAATAAATTGGCTTCTGGCTGCCCCATCTGTCTGTTATAATGTGAAAAATTTCTGTCCTCAGACTTCACTCGCCTGGATGTAGATCTTTCCTGCTCAGGAAGTCTGCCTTTATGTTGATGGAGCCTTTTACATAGAAAGCCAATAGGGGCAGACAATGTTGCTATGCCCAGGCAAAGATTCTTGCTGAACCTTTCCTCAGATTCTTGTGTATTGGGCTTCCCAGATGCTGCAGATGAGACACTGTTGTCATATTGTCTGAATTTTTTATGTACGTGATTTCCCTGGATTAGGGATACCACTGCTCTGAGGGTTTATTCCACTGCTCCCTGAAATATGAGGATTGGCCGCTTATCTCTTCTGACCAGATTCCCTGAAAAAATACTTGGGAGACCATAGCCCCACATCCTCTTTTGCTGGCATCCGTCAATATAGATGAGTGGAATCTGAACCCATTGCACACCTTTCTTCAGATTTCCTAGTCTGAGCCACCACTTAGGGAGAATCTTCTTATTTAGAGACTCAGAAAATCTGTTCCAGTGAGACAGGGTGTAGGACTGAAGGATCCTTGTGTGAGCTTGAGCCCATGGGACCGTCTAATGCAGAATATCATAGGACAGATATGACGAACCTTAAAAAAATCGTCTTCTGTTTTTGTATAGTCGACATCCTGCACTTACATTTGTTTGTCTTTTCAAGAAACAATGCCTGTTTATTGTGAATCCAGGAAATCTAGGAACATCTTCTTGGTTGATTATTATTTATTATTATAGCGCCATTTATTCCATGGCACTTTACAAGTGAAAGAGGGTATACGTACAACAATCATTAACAATACAAAACTGACTGGTATAGGAGGAGAGAGGACCCTGCCCGCGAGGGCTCACAGTCTAAAGGGAATGGGTGATGGTACAATAGGTGAGGACAGAGCTGGTTGCGCAGTGGTGTACTGGACTGCGGGTTACTGTAGGTTGTAGGCTTGTTGGAAGAGATGGATCTTCAGGTTCCTCTTAAGCTTTCCACGGTAGGGGAGAATCTGATATGCTGAGGTAGAGCGTTCCAGAGTATGGGGGAGGCACAGGAGAAATCTTGTACGCGATTGTGGGAAGAGGAGATAGAGAGGAGTAAAGACAGAGGGAGATCTTGTGAGGATCTGAGGTTGCGTGCAGGTAGGTACCGGGAGACTAGGTCACAGATGTAAGGAGGAGACAGGTTGTGGATGGCTTTGTATGTCATGGCTAATGTTTTGAACTGGAGTCGTTGGGCGATGGCAAGCCAGTGAAGGGATTGGCAGAGTGGCGAGGCTGGGGAATAGCGAGGGGATAGGTGGATTAAGCGGGCTGCAGAGTTTAAGATAGATTGGAGGGGTGCAAGAGTGTTGGAAGGGAGACCAGAGAGCAGGAGGTTGCAGTAGACGAGGCGGGAGATGATGAGGGCATGCACTAATGTTTTTGCTGATTCTTGGTTAAGGAAAGCATGGATCTGGGAGATATTTTTGAGATGTGGTCTGCATGAAGTGAAGAGGGCTTGGATGTGTGGCTTGAAGGATAGAGCAGAGTCGAGGGTTACTCCAAGGCAACGAGCTTGTAGAGTAGATGGGGCTAAGCTTGATTTCTCTAGATTTACTAGCTATCCTGGAGATGTTGATATCTGGATTGTTCTTTGAGAAGTGGTTGGGTGGGAGCTACAATCAAGAAGTTGTTGAGATAAGGGACGATGACTACCTCCTGTTTTCAGACAAATGCCATCACTTCTGCCATAACCTTCATGAACACCAGAGGTGCTGATGATATTCCAAAGAGTAATACTCTAAACTGGAAATTACCAAATTTTCCGGATTGTAAGATGACCTTTTTTCCCACAAAACTGGGGGGGGGGAAATGGGGGTGTGTCTTACAAAACTGATATGGCTTACTGAGGCAGCAGTGATGGAGAGCGGTCATAAGAGGCAGGGTCACTGGATGGGCTCAGGGGTGTTCCATTGATCTACAGGCAGGCTGCGGGGATGTCACGGCGGTGACGGGCACCACTGATCTGCTGGCAGGCTGTGGTGGTGTCACTGCAGTGGAGCGACTCAGGAGGGTCAATGGCCTTCATGGCCATTTTCTTGAAGTCCATCTCATCAACTGCGGGTGTTTCAATGGAGCCCGCAGTCAGATCAATGGCACATACTGCCGAGACACCCCGTCCTGTGACCCTCCGTCCTGTGACCCTCCTGAGTTGCTCCACTGCAGTGTCACCCCCGCAGACCGCTGGCACATCAATAGCATCCGCTGCCATCACAACACCCCTGAGCCCACCAGCAGATCAATGGCACCTGCCGTGGCGGCAACACCCCTCAAGATTGCATTTTTGCCTTCCCTTCTGAGCCGCAACACCACCTCCTTTGAGCCCACAACATCGCCCTGCCTCTTGTGACCTTCCTGAGTCGCTCTGCCACTGCTGCTACCCCCTGGTGAGCATTAGGATTTAAGACGCACTAGGATTATAAGGCTATGTGCGCACTGGAAAATGGAATTTTCTCAAGAAAATTCCGCAGGTATTCAAAGATTACCGTACCCGCGGTAAAAAACCGCAGCAAACCGCACCCGAAAACCGCATGCAGTTTGCTGCGGTTTTACCGCGGTATTGTTCGCGGTATTGCCGCGGTTTTGCCGCGTGCGGGTTGGGATGTGCTTTATTGCATTCAATGCAATAAAGCACATTGAAAAAAAAAAAGTCATTTCACTCTGAGATAGATAAAGAGACAAAAGAATAGATAGAGGGATAGATAGATAGATAGACAGATAGAGGGATAGATAGATAGAGGGATAGATAGATAGAGGACAGATCGCTGCATTTCCCACGGTCGGCATTGAGTTCACATTACCGGCCGTGGGAAATGACCGGTAATTACCTCTGCTGTCTGCTGCATTCATTCAGCGCTGTGTCTGTGACAGTCGCGGCTGGATGTAAGCAGCGCGGGACCTGTGGATTACGCCAAAGCTTTGTTGCGGGAGGGGTTAATAAAAGGGTTAATGAGGCTTGTTTGTTTTATTTAAAATAAAGTATTTTTCTGTGTGTGTTTATTCACTTTACTTACGGGTTGATCATGTCAGCTGTCACATAGACGCTGCCATGATCAAGCCTGGAGTTAATGGCGGTGATCCACCACCATTAACCCCTTGTATTACCCTGACCGCCACTGCTACACGGCAGCAGGAAAAGCCGGGGACACTCCGGTACTGCCGCATAATGCATACGACAGTCCCGGGGCAGCTGCGGCTGATATTCTCGGCTGCGGGAGGTGGGAGGGAGGCGGGGGACATTAACCCTGCCCTCTCCCTCCCCAGCCTGAGAATACCGGGCCGCCGCTGTGTGCTTACCTTGGCTGGATGGTAAATATACAGCGGAGCCCACGTTCTTTGTTTTCTATATTTCCGTTTTCTTTCTATGTGTGTTCTATGTGTCTGTGTCTGTGATCTATGTCTGTGATGTGTCTGTGTGTGTGTGATCTGTGTGTTTGTTTACTCTCTGCACGGCTTCCTCTTCCTGTAATGACATCACTTCCCTGCAAAACCGCAGACAAGTGATGTACATTACCGGAGGTAAACCGCGAAATACCGCAGGGAATAACGCAGGAAAACGCAGTGAACCGCACAGAATTTGCTGCCTGCGTTATTCCCTGCGGGATTTCACGATTAACATTGGAGTCAATGGAGTGAAATCCCGCACCGGTGTGCGGAAAAGAATTGACATGCAATTGTTTATGCTGCGGGAATCCCGCAGCAAAACATGCAGCTGTCAAATTCCGCCTAGTGCGCACAGGATTTTTTTTTCCCATAGGTTTTGCTAGTGATTCACTGCACTTATGTTATGAACATTTTCTGCAGCGAAACATGCAGCAAAACCACAAAAAATCCGCGGGAAAATACGGTAAATGCGCACATAGCCTAAGACAGACCCACATTTTAACATTAAAAATAATTTTTTCCTATTTTCCTCTTCTAAATTTGGGGTGCTTCTGATAATCCGGTGTGTCTTATACGATCAAAAATATGGTTAAGTATCTGTTTCTCCTGTAGGACTTAATATTTTTTGATGTACAGGATGTATTGGCATGCGCAGGTAGGCATCCTGTACATGGATTGTCACCATGAAGAAATCCTTGCCTATTAAAGAGATGATGAACCTGAAGGACTGCATCTTAAATTTCCTGTATGTAATGTGATGAGTGAGGGGATTCAATTTCATGATTGTCCTGTATGTGTTTTTATACCCGCAAGATCTGTGGGTATAAAAACTCTGTATATATGTATGTTCAAGGCTGTGAGTAAGAGTGATTTTTTCATTTTTATTATTTTTTGTTTCACTCGAAACGCATAGGTCTGCGCTGATTTTCATTATATTTTGTACTCAATAAACTTCACGTTTTAAGAAGTCCGTCAATTTGAATACATGATCACTGGAGCTGGATCACCAGTTTTTTACTTTATGCTTTTATTGATCTGGGTGCATATATAATACCTGCCCTGCTGGTCTGACACCACACCGCCTGATGAAGGTTACATGCCAAAACGCGCGTTGGGACCTGGTGCTAGTTCAGCAGGAGGAAGTGTCTACAGGTTTCTTCATGTTTTTCTTTGATATTTAATTATTCCTCAGCATCACCTGGAGCCAATGTCAGATGGGCTCTCTGCTTTTCTAGGAAATTACTCATTCCATTTACTTGTACTGTTTAGAATTATAAATTGAAAATAGGAATTCCAGCATCCAATTCCGGTACTTTTTTCTTAAAAGATTTTCTTTATTTGATGTGCATTAAAACTCCATTTCCTATATCCAATAAAACCAACACATTGCGATATGTGACGCATTTTGGACAAAACAATACCGCATAGACTAAACATTCAGGCTATAAGGGAGTGAACAGGAAATTAAGTGAAACAACCATCCCTGCGAAAGTCATGTGACCAAATAGTGTAGGCAGAAAAATATATAACATTTCATTCATAATTCATTTGAAAGTTAATTTCTGATGTTCATGCCCGTGGGCATCCTAGTCTCAAGCATGAGCATCCATGTTGCTTCCCGTCTATGCAAAATTTCTATTAAATTTCCACCTCGTTTAGGTATCGCATTCTTTTCAGCTGCATTAACCCTTAACATCCCGAGATCACCTCCATGTTTATTTAAAAAATTCTTGGAGGCAGCAGAAAGCCTTCGGGTAGTTGTGTTATTCACGTCATACACATGCTTAGGAATTCTACATCTGAGTGTACGTGACGTACTTCCAACATATTGAATTTGACATGCTGTACATGTGATGACGTAGACAACACCACTTGACCCACAATTTATTAAAGAAAAAATTTGAAACTGCTTTTTAGACACACAAAGTTACTTTAGTTGTGTTTGACATACATTTTTCTGTCCACACTTATAAGAGCCTTTAGAAGGTAACCAATTAGATGGATTTTCATTGTTGCTTTTTCTATTTGTGTGATCACTGGGAAAAATACGACTTGCAATAGTCCTATTCCTTCTTGAAACAAATTTTACTCCATCTTTTAAGACATTTTTCAGTATTTCATCCATTGACAGTATTGGTAAAAACTTTTTTATGATTTTAATTACTTGATAGTAATCGCTGCTGAACTTTGTGGAAAAAAACGCAGGTGACAACAGATGACATATCCTTTGTTATAATTGCTGCAACTTTCTTACTTTCTAAATTTTCCTCTTTCTTTCCTATCTGTTTTATTTTTGGCTTTATTTAATATGTCGCTAGAGTAACCCCTCTTTCTAAAACAATCATATATGATCTCACATTGTTTGTCATATGTCACCTGTGATGTATAACATTGTTTTGCTCTTATGTATTCCCCAGTGGGGATGTTGTTTATAATATGTTTTGGGTGACAACTTGGTGCAGACAGTAGTGAATTTCCTGACGTAGGCTTTCTATAAATGTCGCATTCCACCACTTTTGTCTGTGTATTAGAGCTTAAAGGGAACCTGTCATCAGGAATTTGGCTTTCAACCTAAACGTTTCCCCCTCTGCAGCTCGTGGGCTGCATTCTAGGAAGGTTTTTGTACTTTTTGTGCCCCTTTTTAAACCAAAATAAACACTTTATAAACTTGTACCTTTCTGTTTGAAAATCTTGTTAATTTTCCATGGGGGCGGGCCGTGTGGCGTCCGTTGCTGTAGCTTACGCCGTCCCCCATGCTCCAAATCATGCCTCATAACGCCGCCCACTGCGCCGAGGTCCCGTGCACGCCGGGACACCTAGTGACGTGGTCGCATGCACGAGAGTATGGGCGGCGCTGTGATTGCATCGCAAGTGCGCGCCCATACTCTCGTGTGCGCGCTCTCCCCTCTGTACGTCGCTCAGATCCTCTGCTTCTCCTGTGCTCCGCTCCTCCCATCTATTTCCTGCTGCAGGGTACGATGGGAAGGAGGTGACGTCGGGCCGGCGCAGAACAATGGAGGCAGTGGGGGAGAGCGCGCACACGAGAGTATGGGCGCGCACTTGCGATGCAATCACAGCGCCGCCCATACTCTCGTGCCTGCGACCACGTCACTAGGTGTCCCGGCGTGCAAGGGACCTCGGCGCAGTGGGCGGCGTTATGAGGCATGATTTGGAGCATGGGGGGCGGCGTAAGCTACAGCAACGGACGCCACACGGCCCGCCCCCATGGAAAATTAACAAGATTTTCAAACAGAAAGGTACAAGTTTATAAAGTGTTTATTTTGGTTTAAAAAGGGGCACAAAAAGTACAAAAACCTTCCTAGAATGCAGCCCACGAGCTGCAGAGGGGGAAACGTTTAGGTTGAAAGCCAAATTCCTGATGACAGGTTCCCTTTAAGCTGACATACAAAAAGGCAATTTTCTGGGTTATTATTTAAATAAAAAAAAGATATCTTCAGTGCCCTTTTCTGTACCATTCCAAATAACTATTACATCATCAATGTATCTTACGAATAGACAAATCTCAGATGTAAATTGTTTTGTTTTTTTCTGAAAAAATATATTCCTCCTCCCACCAGGACATAAAAATGTTAGCGAGTGATGGAGGAAATTTTGCACCCATCAAACAGCCCTGGATTTGTATGTAAAACTCACCCAAAAATGTGAAAACATTATTCTTTAGAAGAAATTGTGTCACTTCAGCTTCAAAATCTTGTAATTCCTATGAATAGTTACTGTATTTTTAGAGTTGAGTTTTTAAAGCCAAATGAGCCAGATCGTGCGGTATTGACGTATATAGGCTCTGAATGTCGCATGTTTGCCAGCTATATGTGTCTACCCACTGTATGCATGTAAGTATGTTTAATACATGCTTTATATCATGTACAAAGCTCAGAGACAATTGTGCTAGTCGTCTTAATCTGGCATCTAACCATTCAGAAATATGCTCGGTTAAAGATCCTATTCCGGAAATAATGGGTCTGAAACTAGGGGGGAATACATTTTTGTGCGCTTTGGGTAACGCATGTGTCGCGGGCGGGGAGGACGCCGCTGCTGCGCGCTCGCTAACGCTCGGGTCCGGCGCTGCTGTGGCTGCTGCTCGGTGGCTCGAGCGGTGGGCCGGATCCGGGGACTCGAGCGGCACTCCTCGCCCGTGAGTGAAAAGGGTGGTTGGTTTGGGGGATTTAGTCCGTGATGCCACCCACGGGTTGTGGTGAAGATGGGCACCACCGCTGCTGGTGACGGGGATCCCGGGAGCGATGGTGGTGAGCAGCTGGGATGTTGTTTTCCCCCTCCGTGGGTAGGGGTCGGTGGTCCCGGGGCCCGGTGGTGTGACGGGGAGGCAGGGTTGGTGAGGTGCAGGGGCAGCGCGGCGCGGTGCCGGATGGCACGGGTGTACTCACTCAGCAAGAGATGCTCAAAGTCTCCGGTAAACCAAACGGCTGGATGGACGGGTCCCGCAGCCGGCTGCAGTGTCTCTCTCCCCGGACAGGTGATGGCGGCTGTCTTTCCCTGCACCTTTTGTGTACTTGTTTGACTACGATGGATCCCCAACGGTAGTCCGCTCCCCGGTGTATGGGTGCCGGAGGAGCCCGTAGCTGTATACCCTCACGGTGTGGGCGGTTGCCTTCTAACGGGTCTTTGGTTGTTAGGAAACCCCTGGGGTTCCTGTCACACTCGGATTTGACTGTTGACGGCAACTCCAAGCCCAGTCGGGGTCCGATGGCCCTGCCTGTGTGTGCTGGCTTCACTTCGCTCCCCGGTCGGTACCGGCGGGCCAATGCCCGACCCCGGTCCTACGGTTCCGCGTCGATTCACCACTCCTGCAGATGGCCACCACCATCTGCCAACCTTGTTGTTAGTGCCTGGGCCACAAACCCAGACACTCTTCACTTCAACCTCCTCCACTCAACTCCAGAACTCCTAAACTCAACTGTCACTTTTCCCGCCTCCAGGCCTGTGAACTCCTCGGTGGGTGGGGCCAACTGCTTGGCTCCGCCCCACCTGGTGTGGACATCAGACCCTGGAGGGAGGCAACAAGTATTTTGTGTTTGGCTAGTGTTACTGTCTAGTGGGGGTGGGGGTGTGTGTGTGTGTGTTACCTGTGACAACCTGGCTAGTCCAGGGCGCCACATTCCCCCTTGGTGAAATGCAGACCGTCCGCGGGCTGCCCGTCCATCACCGGTTTTATTTTTGAAAACTGTAAAATATAAATAACATGTAAACAGTAAACATATAAAACATTAAGCAGTTTTGTCAGGTCACTTGAACGTTACACATAAAAACATTTTTAATAATGACAGACGGACGGATGTCTTCCGCTCTCCCACCCAAGCAACCTAGCCCTGATGGTGCCCCTAAGAAGTGGGCAGCACCCCTTGGCTCCGCCTCACCTGATGTGGACATCAGACCCTGGAGGGAGGCAACAAGGATTTTGTGTTTGGATATTGTTACTGTCTAGTGGGGGTGGGGGTGTGTGTGTTACCTGTGACAACCTGGCTAGTCCAGGGCGCCACACATGAAGTAAAGGGACCCTAGGATGAGTAGGGTTACAATATTCATATTGTTTTTGTTTTAGAATTCTCATTCTTAGACCTCTATTTAACAAATCCTCCAGAGATATTCTAACACTATTTGTGAGGTCTTGATGGATTTTGCTACATATGTTGTTATCTCTTAGCATATTTTTAAGTTCTTTTTCATATAAGCCCATGTCCAGTATTACAACAGTTTATCCGTGTTTTTTACTATAATATTTGTATTTTCAGATAGTAATTTTAAAACCCTTTTTTTCCGATTTTGAAATATTAAAATTAACAACTCTTTCTTTATTTTCATGTATTCTTACAAGTTCCTCTTCTACTAAGTATTGGAAGTCATCCATAACTTGGCTTTTGGACTGTTCCGGGTAAACTTTGGGTTTGGCACTCTGGAGGAAAAGTGATCATCACATAGATGCGGTATTTTAGATCCTTTGTCTGATAGTTCCTGGAATGATGTAGGTAAAAATTCCTCAACGATAGGGGCTACAGGTGCTGTATTTCTGTCTTCATTATTAGCATCTTCTTCATAAAAATGTTTGCGTAATGTCAGTCTCCTGATTAAATTATTAACATCCAATCTGGTTGTGGATACGAAGTTTAATCCTTTTTCAAGTACATGAATTTGATCTTTACTGATATTATTTTCAGATAAATTTATAACCGTGAATTCATCTTTAGTGGTTAATAATCCCTTCTTTGTGTTGAACGTTTGTATTCCCTTATTATTGGGATTTTTTCGTCCTGATCTTCTCCGGCGTTTATTCTTGGTCCGTTTTTTTGACCCGTTATGTGGATTATTTTGATGTTTTCCAGATTGTATGTTGGATGAGCTCGTTAAAGGCAAATTTTCATTATCAGAAATTTCAGTATTTAAATCAGTAGACTCCAAATCTGTAGACGAGAAAGTAACTTTATTATCTCTTTTTTTTCAGGATGGGATTAATACCTACTGTACGTCTTCTACGAAATAGATGCCAATTGTATATATGATTATTTTCGTAGTCTATCATATCCCTTTTAAATTTGCTTTCTTTTAATGTAGTTATAAAATCCTCCAATTTGTTCAAGTTCTCATTGATTTTATCCTTTATTTTAAATGCACCTGTATCCACAAACTTGTTTAAATCGCTTTCTATTTTCTTAATATTTTCTTTTAGTTTGTTTAATTTTTCTGCTTCTTTGTCAACAATTTAATTAATTTCATCAAACATTCAGATAATATAATATCCCATTCCTTTACAAAGCCTTGGTCATACTCAGTGTGGCGCGTTTTTTAGTTCTTAATTCTCTAGGAATCATACAGTATGGTTGTCCAATAAGCCTGCAAGGTCTTGTTATCCCACCACACCCTGAGTCTGGATGTCATTTGTCTTTCCAAATCCCACATGAGTGTTTTAAGATCATTCTTATCCTCAGATGAAATTGCATTCAATTTGTTAGTAAATATATTTGCAGCTTTATCCAATTGTTTTTTTACATTAAAACATTCGTCCGTACATATAGTAACCGGTATCTCAATGATATGGGGCGGCACGGTGGCTCAGTGGTTAGCACTACAGTCTTGCAGCGCTGGGTTCCTGGGTTCGAATCCCACCAAGGACAACATCTGCAAGGAGTTTGTATGTTCTCCCCGTGTTTTGTGTGGGTTTCCTCCCACACTCCAAAAACATACAGATAGGGACTTTAGCTTGTGAGCCCCAATGGGGACAGTATTCCTGATGTATGTAAAGCGCTGCGGAATATGTTAGCGCTATATAAAAATAAAGATTTGATATTTATTTAGCCAAAAAAATATTCATTTTGAAGAATAATTAGTTCCAACTTGGTTTATAGATATACAGTGCTGGCCAAAAGTATTAGCACCCCTGCAATTCTGTCAGATAATACTTAGTTTCTTCTTGAAAATGATTGCAATCACAAATTCTTTGGTATTATTATCTTCATTTAATTTGTCTTCAATGAAAAAAAAAAATGGTCATAAAGCCAAATTGGATATAATTCCACACCAAACATAAAAAAGGGAGTGGACAAAAGTATTGGCACTGTTTGAAAAATCATGTGATGCTTCTCTAATTTGTGTAATTAACAGCACCTGTAACTTACCTGTGGCACCTAACAGGTGTTAGCAATAACTAAATCACACTTGCAGCCAGTTGACATGGATTAAAGTTGACTCAACCTCTGTCCTGTGTCCTTGTGTGTACCACATTGAGCATGGAGAAAAGAAAGAAGACCAAAGAACTGTCTGAGGACTTGAGAATCCAAATTGTGAGGAAGCATGAGCAATCTCAAGGCTACAAGTCCATCTCCAAAGACCTGAAAGTTCCTTTGTCTACGGTGCGCAGTGTCATCAAGAAGTGTAAAGCCCATGGCACTGTGGCTAACCTCCCTAGATGTGGAAGGAAAAGAAAAATTGACGAGAGATTTCAACGCAAGATTGTGCGAATGGTGGATAAAGAACCTCGACTAACATCCAAACAAGTTCAAGCTGCCCTGCGGTCCGAGGGTACAACAGTATCAACCCATATTATCCATCGGCGTCCGAATGAAAAGGGTCTGTATGGTAGGATACCCAGAAAGACCCCACTTCTTACCCCGAGACATAAAAAAGCCAGGCTGGAGTTTGCCAAAACATACCTGAGAAAGCCTAAAACGTTTTGGAAGAATGTTCTCTGGTCAGATGAGACAAAAGTAGAGCTTTTTGGGAATAGCCATCAACATAGAGTTTACAGGAAAAAAAAAGAGGAATTCAAAGAAAAGAACACGGTCCCTACAGTCAAACATGGCGGAGGTTCCCTGATGTTTTGGGGTTGCTTTGCTGCCTCTGGCACTGGATTGCTTGACCATATGCATGGCATTATGAAGTCTGAAGACTACCAACAAATTTTGCATCATAATGTAGGGCCCAGTGTGAGAAAGCTGGGTCTCCCTCAGAGGTCATGGGTCTTCCAGCAGGACAATGACCCAAAATACACTTCAAAAACCACTAGAAAATGGTTTGAGAGAAAGCACTGGAGACTACTAAAGTGACCAGCAATAAGTCCAGACCTGAATCCCATAGAACACCTGTGGAGAGATCTCAAAATGGCAGTTTGGAGAAGGCACCCTTCAAATCTCAGGGACCTGGAGCAGTTTGCCAAAGAAGAATGGTCTAAAATTCCTGCAGAGCATTGTAAGAAACTCATTGATGGTTACCGGAAGCGGTTGTTCGCAGTTATTTTGGCTAAAGGTTGTGCAACCAAGTATTAGGCTGAGGGTGCCAATACTTTTGTCAGGCCCATTTTTGGAGTTTTGTGTGAAATGATCAATGTTTTGATTTTTGTTTCATTCTCTTTTGTGTTTTTTCATTGTAAGCAAAATAAATGAAGATAATAATACCAAAGACTTTGTGATTGCAATCATTTTCAGGGAGAAACTGAGTATTATCTGACAGAATTGCAGGGGTGCCAATACTTTTGGCCAGCACTGTACATATGTAGGGTAGCACAGAAAGGTTGGCCGTAGTAACAATGCAAAAAGACAAAAACTATTTTTCAAACCAGCTCACCCAATCTGGATAGGAACCACAAGGACCAGGATGGTGCACGGATAAATTCACAGCTCAGCCAGGCTGTAGTAGCATAAACTGAAAAACAACAATGAAAATACATCTCATTGGTTACCTTCTAAAGGCTCTTATAAGTGTGGACAGAAAAATTGTGTAAATTTATGTCAAACACAACTAAAATAACTTCCAGTGTGTCTAAAAAGGAGTTTAAAATTCATTCTCTAATAAATTGTGGGTCAAGTGGTGTTGTCTACGTCATCACATGTACAGCATGTCAAATTCAATATGTTGGAAGTACGTAGAATTTCTGAGCATGTGTATGACGTAAATAACACCAAACCCGAAGGCTTTCTGCTGCCTCTCATAATATTTTAAATAAACATGGAGGTGATCTCAGGACATTAAGGGTTAACGCAGCTGAAAATATTGCGATACCTAAACGAGGTGGAAATTTAATAGAAATTTTGCATAGACGGGAAGCAACATGGATGCTCATGCTTGAGACTAGGATGCCCACGGGCATGAACATCAGAAATGAACTTTCAAATGTATTATGAATGAAATGTTAGATATTTTTTCTGCTTACGCTATTTGGTCACATGACGTTCGCAGGGATGTTTGTTTCACTTAATTTCCTGTTTTCTCCCTTATGGCCTGAATGTTTAGTCTATGCGGCATTGTTTTGCCCGAATCGCGTCACATATCGCAATGTGTTGGTTTTATAGGAAATGGACTTTTAATGCACATCAAATAAAGAAAATCTTTTAAGAAAAAAGAACCGGATTTAGATGCTGGAATTCCTATTTTCAATTTATGCTACTACAGCCTAGCTGAGCTGTGATTTCATCCGTGCACCATCCTGGTCCTTGTGGTTCTTCTCCAGATTGGGTAAGCTGGTATGAAAATTTTTTTTTTTGTCTTTTTATATTGCTTTACGATTATGTATCATCTCCGCCTGCTGTGTTGTGCCCCATATATATTCACTACATTTTACCTTGTTCTTATACAGTATACAGTCATATGAAAATGTTTGGGCACCCCTATTAATGTTAACCTTTTTTCTTTATAACAATTTGGGTTTTTGCTATTTCAGTTTCATATATCTAATAACTGATGCACTCAGTAATATTTCTGGATTGAAATGAGGTTTATTGTACTAACAGAAAATGTGCAATCTGCATTTAAACTAAATTTAACCAGTGCAAAAGTATGGGCGCCTCAACATAAAAGTGACATTAATATTTTGTAGATCCTCCTTTTGCAAAAATCACAGCCTCTAGTCGCTTCCTGTAGCTTTTAATGAGTTCCTGGATCTTGAATGAAGGTATATTTGACCATTCCTGTTTACAAAACAATTCCAGTTCAGTTAAGTTTGATGGTCGCCGAGCATGGACAGCCGCTTCAAATCATCCCACAGATTTTCAATGATATTCAGGTCTGGGGACTGGGAAGGCCATTCCAGAACATTGTAATTGTTCCTCTGCATGAATGCCTGAGTAGATTTGGAGCGGTGTTTTGGATCATTGTCTTGCTGAAATATCCATCCCCTGCGTAACTTCAACTTCATCACTGATTTTTGCACATTATTGTCAAGAATCTGCTGATACTGAGTTGAATCCATGCGACCCTCAACTTTAACAAAATTCCCGGTGCCGGCATTGGCCACACAGCCCCAAAGCATGATGGAACCTCCACCAAATTTTACTGTGGGTAGCGAGTGCTTTTCTTGGAATGCCGTGTTTTTTTGGCTCCATGCATAACGTCTTTTTGTATGACCAAACAACTCAATCTTTGTTTCATCAGTCCACAGGACCTTCGTCCAAAATGTAACTGGCTTGTCCAAATGTGCTTTTGCATACCTCAGGCGACTGTTTGTGGCGTGCTTGCAGAAACGGCTTCTTTCACATCACTCTCCCATACAGCTTCTCCTTGTGCAACGTGCGCTGTATTGTTGACCGATGCACATTGAGACCATCTGCAGCAAGATGAAGCTGCAGGTCTTTGGAGGTGGTCTGTGGATTGTCCTTGACTGTTCTCACCATTCTTCTTCTCTGCCTTTCTGATATTTTTCTTGGCCTGCCACTTCTGGGCTTAACAAGAACTGTACCTGTGTTCTTCCATTTCCTTACTATGTTCCTCACAGTGGAAACTGACAGTTTAATCTCTGAGACAACTTTTTGTATCCTTCCCCTGAACAACTATGTTGAATAATCTTTGTTTTCAGATCCTTTGAGAGTTGTTTTGAGGAGCCCATGATGCCACTCTTCATAGGAGATTCAAATAGGAGAACAACTTGCAAGTGGCCACCTTAAATACCTTTTCTCATGATTGGATACACCTGCCTATGAAGTTCAAAGCTCAATGAGGTTACAACACCAATTTAGTGCATTAGTAAGTCAGTAAAAAGTAGTTAGGAGTGTTCAAGTCAAGAAATTGATAAGGGTGCCCATACTTATGCACCTGTCAAATTTAGTTTAAATGCAGATTGCACATTTTCTGTTCTGTACAATAAACCTCATTTCAATCCAGAAATATTACTCAGTCCATCAGTTATTAGATATATGAAACTGAAATAGCTGAAACCCAAATTGTTATAAAGAAAAAAGGTTAACATTAATAGGGGTGCCCAAACTTTTACATATGACTGTATGTAATTTAATAAAGATATATATTCTTAATTCTTGCCTATATACCGTATTTTTCGCTTTATAAGACGCACTTTTGTTCCCCCAAATTTTGGGGGAAAGTAGGGGGTGCGTCTTATAAGCCGAATATACGGGGGGGTGTGTATATATATATATATATATATATATATATATATATATATATACACTGCAGGGTCCGCTCTGGAGCGCTGCTGGGGGCAGGTGAACGCTGCGGGCAGCAGCGTTAGATCTCCTGCTCCTGCTCATATAATATGCACAGCCGCTGTCCATCACCGTGGTGCTGCAACCGCACCGCAGTGACGGGCTGCATATTATATGAGCCTGCGCCTCACTGTGATGGCACATGCCCCCCCTGTGTTAGATATGGCCCCCATGCTGCTGCTCATCCTAAAATAAAAAAGCTTTACTTACCCCCTCCAGTGTTTCTCCCCGGTGTCCCTGCTTTCACTGTGATCAGGCACACAGAGATGAAGTCATTCTGCTGTACCGATCACATGACCGCACCAAGAACCAGGAAGTAGACAGAGGAAGAGAAGCACGGAGGGAGACAGGAGGGAGATCAGCGCTGGAGGAGGTAAGGAAAGAGTGTTTTATTTTACTATGGGCAGTAGCATGGGGGCGATATCTAACACAGGGGAACGTGTGCAATCCATAGGGGGCCTTGAAGTCCTTCCAATTTCGCCATTTAAGACGGTCTTGGACCTCATCTCCACCACATTTCACAATAGATAAGGTGTGATACCGAACATTTGATATTAGATCAAATACTGCCACAGTGATATGTGGACGCTAGAATTACTGTACTTACCTGATCCGCTTTGGGTGCTAATTTGAAAGTCATTCTTGTTGTACATAGTCCTTAAAGAAAACCCCCACAGGGTTGAAACGTTGGACCGTATATGAACACATAAAAAATATTTTTGAGCACCATATTGGACTCTTTTTCATATTTTCACTAGTGTGCCGGAGTATATTTATATAAGATAGGCAGCACAGGGGAACGTATGCAATCCATAGGGGGCCATAAGCAGCACAGGGGAATGTGTGCAATCCATAGGGGGTCATAGGCAGCACAGGGGACTGTGTGCAATTCATAGGGGGCCATAGGCAGCACAGGGGAACGTGTGCAATCCATAGGGGGCCATAGGCAGCACAGGGGAAAGTGTGCAATCCATAGGGGGCCATAGGCAGCACAGGGGAATGTGTGCCATCCATAGGGGGCCATAGGCAGCACAGGGGAACGTGTGCAATCCATAGGGGGCCATAGGCAGCACAGGGAATGTGTGCAATCCATAGGGGGCCATAGGCAGCACAGGGGACTGTGTGCAATCCATAGGGGGCCATAGGCCGCACAGGGGAATGTGTGCAATCCATAGGGGGCCATAGGCAGCACAGGGGAATGTGCACAATCCATAGGGGGCCATAGGCAGCACAGGGGAACGTGTGCAATCCATAGGGGGCCATAGGCAGCACAGGGGAACGTGTGCAATCCATAGGGGGCCATAGGCAGCCCAGGGGAATGTGTGCAATCCATAGGGGGCCATAGGCAGCACAGGGGAACGTGTGCAATCCATAGGGGGCCATAGGCAGCACAGGGAACGTGTGCAATCCATAGGGGGCCATAGGCAGCACAGGGAAACGTGTGCCAGCACAAGGGGGCTATATTCAATATAAGGGGGCCATAGCCAGATTAAGGGGGCTAATTTTAGGATGGGGGGCTGTGAGGGACATATACCCTATATGATTTGTTAGACGGACACTGGCATTATAAGATGGACCCCATTTAACATTAAAAAAAAAAATTCTCTTTTCCTTCACCAAATTTGGGGGTGCGTCTTATAAAGCGAAAAATACGGTGTGTATATATATATATATATTTTTGTGAATAGGCTGTTATAATTTCTTATTATAACTAGCATCAGTTTTTGTTTGCACTTGGAGCAATTATACAATAATCATTTATTTTATATGAATTTAAGTATATTGACAGTCTTCTTTATTATATGAACTTTTTTTGGTTCTTAAATGGTTTATATATACACGTTCTGTCTCCTCATATGTTTCCCCTTATTATCTTCAGTAATTCTATTAGTACCCCAGATTCTTTATAATGTTACATCATCTTCTCCCCATTCAGGTCCCTACAATATCGGATCCTCTCAGTGGAGATCTTCTATAGAAGAGAATTCTCCTGATTGCCCCGTGAAGGATGGATATGGACAGGGACAAGATGGCGGAGAGGATATTACACCTCACCCTAGAGATCCTCTTCCGGCTTACTGGAGAGGTGAGAGATTCTGATGACGTCACATTACATCATTCTTATCTATGGGAATAACAGATGGACAGAACTGGAGAGGTGAGGACTCTGCAAATGTCTGGTGTGAGATTTATTACTGTGTCTCTCCATAACCAGGATTACACAGTAGTGAAGAAGACTTCTAGTGAGCGCTGTCAGGCCCCTGTGTCTGAGGGATGGGGAAGACCCCTGAGCCCAATCACGGGGCCTCCACCTCACCCCCCGATACATGAGGACATCAATGACCAGAAGATCCTAGAACTCACCTACAAGATGGTTGAGCTACTGACTGGAGAGGTGACACTGCTGGGAATGCTGGGACATTATACAGTAACGCTATGTGCGCACGTTGCGTAAATTCATGCAGTTACGCTGCGCTTTGTTGCGCAGCGTAACTGCATGCGTCCTGTGTCCCCTGCACAGTCTATGGAGATTGTGCAGGGGCCGTCCGCACGTGGCGTTTTAGAGCGCAGCGCTTCGGCTACTGCCGAAGCGCTGCGTAAAAAGAAGTGACATGTCACTTCTTCCGTGCGCTTTGCCGGCAGCTCCTGCTCTGTCTATGGGAGGAGCTGCAGGCAGAGCGCATG